>NC_142502.1:17227589-17380178 GCF_057876585.1 Rhinolophus sinicus
TTCCTCTATACTACAGAGGAATTTAAAAAGGAAGCAATTATTTTCCACCTAATATTTCTAGATAATTTACTCATTTTGTAAACAAGTAGTTTTTGAAAACCTACTGTAATTCAGGCACTGTTCTAGACATTGGGGACACAGTGGTGAATGAGAATAAGCATTCTTTACTTTGGGCCGTGCATGTCAGTTGGGGAATCATTGCCATTAACTGTTGTTCTGAGTATTGCAATTATGCTAGTCGTCATTTATTTGTAAACACAATAACCTATGAGGATATTAATGGACAGTGGTTATTCAAAAGTACTTGCCTCCCATACAGACTATCATTATTTATAATCTCATGGTGTATGCATGTGTGTGTGTCTGACAGCATTTAAAAAGAACTGAACTGTGTGGCATATATTGTCAACTATATTCATAAGAGTATAAATTTAGGTGAGGATTTTCTACAGTCATTAAACACTAATAAATTCCAGTAATAAATTCATCTCAGAAACACAGAAGATATAGTATGTATGTTCATCTTATGAAGTATATGAATAATGGAATTCGCTGAGAAAAACAATAACTTGTAAATAATGAATGAGATGGATTTCAGCCAGCAAGGATGCCAAAATAGAAATTTTATGTTTAGCTTTGAATTTATTGTAGGAAACCAAGAACTCACAGTTTGCATAGTTTTCCTTCATAATTTCATTGGTATAAAGGGAAGTCATTTGTACATTTGACTATTCCAGGGGAAAGACATTTATCAGATGGTAACGTTATAATCAGACCCCAAGTGAATTTCTTCAAATTTTAGAGTAAAGGAAATAGCTATCAGCCTACTTAAAAAAAAAAAAAAAGAAAAAGAAAAGAAGCCTTGATTTTTTATTTGTTGGGGATTCTTTCTCAAGTGAACTATGAGACCATAAATATCCACTGAAGTCGGTAGTTCAGCAAGTCTGCCCATATAGATTTGTGTTAAAAGCATCTCTCGTGAATTAAAACACTGACTGGAATCACATTTATTCATGAATTTTAGGACTAGCTACTGATTCCTGCATACACTTGGCTTGTGTGCAATAAGAATGTGCAAAGGACAACATTAGAGAAAAGAAGGGGGCTCCTGACTTTTATATGCATATGGAACAGTTATTTTAAGGTGAAACACTTCAACATCAGAGATGACCAAGTTTGAGAATGCTTCCTTTTCTCACGTCCTCAACTGAGAATGTAAACTGTGCTTTAACTGGGTAGAGGCAGGAGAATGAAATTCAATGTGCGGTAACCATTTAAATGTGGAATACAATAAAATATTTGTGTGAAATGAGTTATATTAGTATTATTCAGTGTTACATTAAATTAGTTGTATACAGAACATGCAATTGTGATTACCAATCCAAAAAGCGGTGCTTTTGGAGAAAGATGATTATCAGAGACAGTGCAGTCGCTCTCTGTGAGCCCAAGTTGCAAAGAAAATAGGTTGATCAGATTCAGTGTTATTATAGGAGGAAGATCTGGTAACTGTGATAATCATTTTGGCAGTGCCCTTTGAAGATTCAGATGGGAATGGCAGCAACGTTCAAATAAAAGGCTGGCAAAATTAAAATTGATGACCACATTACATATTATACTGAAGCTCATACATTATACTCAGTGAAAGGAGCCATGCAACGCAAATAGGAAAGCCACGGTTTCTGCTGACTTCTAATTATATCCCTTTTTTCCATCTGTTTCTATTCCATCACTTTAATTCTGAGAGAGAGAGAGAGAGAGAGAGAGAGAGAGAGAGAGAGAGAGAGAGAGAGAGAGTTTTCTTTAGGATTTAGGAGCGAACTTCAGGGATTTTAAAAATATAAAATGTAATACAAATATGAAATGAGAAATAATTTGACTACTGTTTATTGAAGGGTCACAAGGTCCCTGGAAACATAAGATGTGAAAGTTAGTGTAGTGTAAGGAGAAACTCTGGTTCCTGTTCTAAGATGTTAAAATGGGATTTTTGGTTTTGATATGCCAAACACTGTGCTAGGAACTGACAGGCTTGGAGTACATAAGAAATGAACTCTTCACTCAAGAATGGAAACACAAGCTCAGGTGATATTGTCTGCAGGTCTGCAGAGGGAACACATTTTTACCAAGTGCAAAGCAAATAACAGATGAATACACAAGGCACTACAAGTTGTAGTCAATGAAGTCACATTATGGAGAGTATTTGCCGGGGAAAAAAGGGTAACATTAGTTTAGGCTTCAAAGAGAAGCAAGACTTGTGAAGACCAGTGTTAAGGAAAAGGAGAAACTCAATACAGAAACCTTGGTTGATGCTACCACAAAATGTCCTGCTCCAAAGACTGGCCTATGGCAGATCATGGTTTTCTCTGTGCTGTGTGATTTTCTGTAGGGCAGGGGGTTCATGTCTTCATCTCTCCTCAACCCTTGCATCACAAACATACATACTTGTTTTAATATACTTTAATGATTTTGCTCTACTTACACTCCTTTATTTTCTTTTCATTCTGGGACATTGTAGCTGTCAAACCTGGTGGTGTTAGCCTTCTCAACCTCCCTTTATCTTCAAGTCCATTCCATTGTGCTTATAATTGCAGAATAATCTTGTATTTTCTACCTGGAATGCCTCTTCCAGCTCTTCTGTCTGACAACCTCATCTTACAAGGTTTAGCTCAAACAATCCCTCCTCTGCACAAGTCTTCTCTAATTGATTCAGGTAGACGATGGCCACCTTCCCTTTAGCCTCCCATGGCTCTTTGCAAACACCTTTTTTAGAGCACTTACCAGTTTGTTGAAATTTTGTTTATATTCCTGTTTTAATACCTAGATTATAGCTCTTTGAGAATAAAGACCTTCTCACCAGCATCTGGTTCAATGCATAACATGTAGTAGGTTCTTAATAAATATTAAATATTTACTGACTAAAATTTCAGCATTCACTGAATGAAAGAATGAGTGACTATAAAAAGGATCGATTGTGTGACAGCTCCGGGGCCACACTGATTAACCTATCCAGCTGAACCTCTTTAGAAGTTGGGATATTCATGAGAATTGAAGTCACATTTTTCAAGTTTGTAATCTGCTTAGAAAGTTGAGGATTAAAAGCAGCGCATCAATATTTGAGAAGGGGCAAAAGGCTAAAATTTCTTAATGGTAAAATGCATGTAAATCTGAGTCAGAAGAAAGATTATAAAATTAAAGAAGTGGCCTTAGAAAACATTTAGCCAAACTTCCAGAGAGAATGTAAATGAACTTTCCCATGGCCTCCCACAGGGTTTTGGCAGAGGACCAAAATGTAAGCCTCCAAGCTCCCAGTCTCCAAACTCCAAGTCCTGTGCCATTTTCTCTGTACGTTCTACTGGGACAACTCCATTTCCAGTGCTTATGCGTCCAGCAGAGAATGCAAATAATGTGTTTCTCTTCTTCTTGCTCTCATTAATAATTTTCAGCAGCTTCCCCAACTGCTTTCTATTGCCCTGATGGCTTCACCCTTGTAAAGGACACCTGTTCATATAGCAAAGAAAATTACCCAGTACCTTTCCAATATCCCTTCAGTCCATCAGTCAACAAGTTATTTATTGAGCAGTTGCTGATGTGACCAACACAGGGCTAATATGATAGAGTTGGCTGCTTTTAAGCTCAATGCATCATTTAAATAGCACTTTGCATGATTTTGACTTGGCATACCTCGAAGGACAATATTTTTCAAGGCCACAGTGAACTCAGTAATGGGAAGCTTACCCAGTAATTAATTTTATGTGGAATCATGCATTTTGGCCTGATCCCCAGTGTAGGCCTTCAGGCTGCCAGATACAAAGCATCCAGGACCAAATTCTGTCCATGGACATTCAAAGACTATGTCTATCTACTCTTCACATTTTTATGATGGAAACTGAACACCCAGAAAACAATAGAATGAGAAAGACATTCTTCTTTTTTTTTTTTTTAACAGGGATTTATTGTGTACAGTGTGTACTTTCAGGACTTTTTCCAAGTCAAGTTGTTGTCTTTTCAATCTTAGTTGTAGAGGGTACAGCTCAGCTTCAGGTCCCGTTGCCATTGTTAGTTGCAGGGGGCACAGCCCACCATCCCTTGTGAGAGTCGAACCAGCAACCTTGTGGTTGAGAGGAGGCTCTCCAACCAAATGAGCCATCTAGCACTGGCCCATGTGGAAATCAAACCAGCAGCCTTCGGATTTAGGAGCATGGAGCTCCAACTGCCTGAGCCACTGAGTAGGCCAGACATGCTTCTTAATATGAAGTTTTAAATGTTTTATTGCACCGAGGAATTGTGACCAGTACCATGGTGAGAGTGAGAATGACCATTAGGAGTTTGTGACAATTTTTGCTGATGCTTTGGCATCCAAATACCCTACCCTCTGTGACTCAGGTTTCAATTGAAATATTAAAGAGATGGATTAAACCTTTTGGAATGGAGGCTTTCCTATAAATCAGTCCATTTAGTCTCACTGCTTAGACACTGGACTTGAGATGTTGCTACCACAGGACAGTTCGTTGGCTGAGGAGGAGCACGGGTGCAGGGGTGTAACTATATCACAAGCCTCATGACTCTGGAGTCTGAACAATTCTTGGAATCACCCTGGTGATCAAGGTGGGCTTTCAGATTTGCATAAGGATGTGCTCTTCCTGTTCAGTGGGCGACATTAGAGAAAGAAATAAACTCAGGATAGGGTTGCCAGAGAAAATACAGGATACCCGGTTAAATTTGTATTTCAGGTAAATAACAAATAAGTTTTTAGTGTAAGTATTTCAAAGTATTAGATGGAACATACCTATATTTTAAAAAATTGTGTTTACCTAAAATTCAAGTTTACCTGGGCATCCTATATTTTTATTTGCTAAATGGGGCATTTCTAAAACAAGACCTTTTGTTTGTCAGTTACTTCCGGGCCAAGAAGGAGCTGTAGGTATTATTGCAAGACTGTAAATTCCAGTACCTTAACTTCTTCTTTTGTGAAATGGGGTAATAGTACCTAACTTAAAGTTGTTGTAAAGATTAAGTGAACTGATAAACATGAAGTGTTCAGCACATCAAATAACCATACAAATATTAGTTATTAATGTTTAGATGACCCACATAAATGTCTGGGTGTGTTTTAAAAATTAATCTTAGATTGCTTATATGTAACATTAAACTCAAGTCACCTATTTTGAATTAATTTAGTGCCCAAAAAGGGATACTAAATTATACGTTCCTGAGCGTCTATTTGCTTACTCAAGCTATGTTATATATATTTTAATTGCATAACCCTGTACATAGAATCATTGGAGTTCATACGTCCATCAAGTTTTGTCAACTTCTACTGTAATATTACTAGAGGAATTAAAATGTTCCATGACAAAGATCTTGGGAAAAGTAAGAATGTTACAAATTATTTTAAATATAAATAAAGCAACCATAAGAGGTAAGTGCCTCCATGATACCCAGGAAAAATTTACATTCTACGTGGCTGTCCTAAAAGAAGCAGTTATCTCCTTATTGCCAAGAAAATATGTAGTTGCTATGATATCAGTGCAGGATCAGAAGAGAAAAAAAGTGAGACAATAAGTTCATGAGCTTTTTTTTTTATTTTTCTGAAGTTAACTAAAATATTGTTTTTTCCTTTTTTGAATTAAACTTATTGGAGTGACACTGGTTAATAAAATTATATAGGTTTCAAGTGTACAGTTCTCATGAGCTTTTAATAAGTAGACTAAAAATCTGCTGAGTAAGAAAACTAGACATTTAGATAATGTCACAAGTCTGATTAAATATAATCATGTTATTAAATTGAAAAGTATCAATATATTTTAGAATTCTATTTTTGGTCAATGTAAGGAGACTCATTATACTCAATTTTTTCTTTTTTAATAAGCCAGACATCTTGACTTTTTTCAGCTTCAATTGAAATATAAATGAAAACAAAAATATAATTTCATTTACATATAAATGAAATTATATCCAGTTACAGAGTGATTGCCACTTGATATTGGGGAAAATAATACATTTCAAATGTTTTGAAAAATAGAATTTTGAAGAGGACCTACTTGGAATTAAAGGTCCAATAACCACAGTTGAGTGCATTTACAGCCTTGGTCTGAGGCCTACTCAGTTGAAGCGGTCTTTTTGTCCTTGGCCTCTTGTAATTCTGTGGGTGCAGTATCCGAGGGGAACTTTGGATCTTACACAGATCTTTTCAGCAATGGTGTTTACCAAGGACCCCTCAGCATCACATGAGGGGCATGTTCAAGTCCTGAGACCCTCGGGAAACCATAGTAATGATTCTTCTGATAGGGGATAAGGCTTCCTACATCAGAAATGTGCAGAGCCCCTTTTAAATGCTGAGTCTCATGCTCATAGCCAAAGTGTTGTTCGGAATGAGAAACTAACCATTTAAAAGGGAATAAGGTTGAGATCATTCGTATGAAAACATTTACATTGCATAGAAGAGCTCATTGAATGTTTGCCTGTTTTCACGCCTGGACCTTTATCTTGTACCTCATTGCAGGATTATTCAGCTCTTTATTTTCCACTGGAATTAGTTTGAATACTTTACCTATGAGGTAGCTGATTTGCCTCAAATCAGTTCTTGAAAAGAAAACAACAACAAAAACCTCTAGCATTTATAGGAAAAGTTTCTTTGGGCCTTTCGGTAAGAAATTTGACCTATTTTAGGTGCCAAGAGAGAAAAGGATGAACACTTAATGAATTCCATGTTTGTTTTTTTTGTGAATGCTCTTATTTGGATGGACTGTAAAAAGCTTTAAGCAAGTTATTGCTTATAGCTGGATAAATGTAGGAACCTAATTATTCAGTTTTATTAAGGTTCATAGAAAATAAAGATGGTTCCCTAACTGCTGACACTCCATTAAAAATTTAGACAAATTTTATGTAAGTTTATAAATCAAATTGTTTATTTCCTTTTTCCAAGGCTCGTGGAAACTATACATACATTGCTTATGATCTTGTTCAGCTCATATCATATATACGAAGATGACTGAAGCAAGCGGCAAATGTTGTAGGCAAGACAACTAGGGATAAGAACAGTGTGGGACAAGTAGAGGATTCAGAAGGAACTGAAGCTTGCATAATTGCTCTTAGTGAAAAGCTCCAAGAGATTGCTGTCTGAACCTAATGCATCTCTTACAGTTTATTAAATACAGAATGTTAATGAACTGCTTTTTTGTTCTATTCTCTAGAACAATGCTCAATGGACTAGCCAACAAATCTTTTCATGATCATGCAGTATCTGAACTGCTTTGCATTTTGCAATAAAATATATCAACATGCTTATACCATTTTAAAAGAAAAATGAAATGTTAAATGAATTTTTATTTATTTTGATTTATAAACTTACATAAAATTTGGATTTCAAACTCAGTTGTTTTGTTTTGTTTGTTTTTTTCTCTTTTAACTTTAAGCAACTTTCCTTTTGTCTACAACTCTCCTGGTATATAAGGCTGAGTCTGAAACTTATGACCTGAATGGACAGGTCTGTTTAGTCTGGTTCTGTAAGGTGGGACATTAAGGTCAGGTATATTAAGGGACTGTGGACTAAAAAGGTAATTGGGAATAATAGAGGTGAGTGAAACTTTATATAATAGATTTACAGTGTAAAGGGAAATTATGGCAATTACAATCAGTCTCCATGGGAGTTTTTCATTCATATGCTTTGTGTTTATAATAAATTTATCCTGGATCAGGAAAAAGAAAAAAGTGAAAATAGTCAAGAAATTAAAAAAAAAAAAAATTTTTTTCTAGAATTCATACTGTCCTATACTAAAACATATTATAAAGCTTTAATAATGAAAACTGGGACATTGGCCTAAGAATAGATAGAAAAATGGAATGGAATAGAAAGCTTAGAAAAAGACTCTGATGTTTATAAAATGTTAATGTATCATAAATATGAGCTTCTAAATAACGAGACGATGGCAGATTATTATTACATGGTAATAGGATAACTCATTATTAGAAAATAATAAGGTTCTAAAACCTCATGTCATATATCAAATGGAAAAATTATAATAAAAGAGTGAAACACAAGCAAATGAGAACACTACCTGGATATTTTGGTGAGGAGTTCTCTCAAAGAATAACCCCTTTCTTTGTCCCCCAAAACAAAATAAAATACAAATGATCTCCCTCAAACCTTCCATAAAAATACTTACCATACATGAAATTTTAAAATGTTAGTGACAAAGGATTAATAGGCTTAATACATGAAGAGATTTTGTAAGTTTATGAGAAAATAAACATGATTTTCCACGAAGGCAGAAACCAACATGCCATCTCTCTCCCAACCTCCCAACATTCTTTTCCCTCAACCCAGCCCACTATCTGGCACATTGCAGACATTCGATAGAAAATTTGTTGAATGAAAAAATGAAGTATTGAAAAGATATATATATCCCAATAGAAAAAACTAGAATGTTAGGAAACTTCTTTTTTGTTCTGTTCTCTAGAACAATGCTATATTGGACTAGGCTAAAGAATTTAAAGAGGCAATTATAAAACAAGTATGACTCATAAATATATGATAAGACTCTCTAACCTCACTAGTAATCAAAGAAATGCAAATTAAAATGCTATAACATTGTCTTTTAAGTTAGTCAAAGTTGACACAGTTAATCGTGTTTAAAGAGAAAGATTAACCAGATAGTGAGATTATATTAATAAATCATTATAAGCCTTCTAGAGGGTTAGTTATATGTATCAAAAAATTTAAAACCTTTAGTTTTTGATTAATAAATGCATTTAAATGTAATAATCAGAGATATTTAAGAAGATATTTGAATAAAGTTATACATTGTTTATTATTGTTATTAAAAATTGGACTTGGTCTACATGGCCATAATGTAGGATTATTTCCACATAAGGCCATGATAAATTACTTGCAATGCATGTATAACACAATATAATAAGTAGCCATTAAAATTGTGCTTTAGAAATTATTTAGTGATACGAGCAAATGATTAGGTTAGATAATGTGAAAAGAACAAGTTAAAATTTTTAATTCTTGAGTATTGTTTTCAAGTTTTTTTTTATATCATAAAATTAAATTTCTGAGTTAATTCAGTTCTGTTCCTCTGATATCCACGGGGGTGGGGAAAAACACATGCACTCTTGCTCTGTTTTTAAAAAGGGTATTATGCATTTCACAAGGAAAGATTGTTGAGGAATTCATCTAAAGAGTAATAGCGGTTACCTCTAAGGTGTGAGATCAATGATGATTTTTATCTTTCTAATATTCTGATGTATTTTTTAAAAAAACATCTTGTAATGAAGTTGCTTCACCTAGGCAGAGGGGGAAAAAAAGGTGTATTTTAAATAAAATTTGAGTTCCTCCAGGTTGCTGAGTGGAAATATGCAAAATCTTCCAGGGAGAAGAAGGGGACCTCAGAGACAGAAGCCTGTCTCCCCAGAGAAGGTGGGAGATGGAGTGGAGCCAGCAGACGTGGGTGTTTCCCCTAGAGGAAACCCAGTTGATGTGGGGCAGGGTGGCAGGGTGGGGAGCTCTGGTCTGCAGCAGTCCAGGCTCCAAGCTCCTTACACTTCCTGTAAGGACAAGGGAGCAGGGCATCTGCAAGAAAAGGGAGCTTTGAGGACCACGGGAATGCAAATTCTCACAGCAGCCTAGCCCAGGCAGAGGAACCAGACCCTGTGAAGTGGATTCCATTGTGTTCACACTACAGAAAATGTGTGTCCACGTGGAACCTCAGAATGCGGCCTTATTGGGAAATAAGATATTTATAGATGTCATTAGTTAAGGATCTCAGTGGCGAAATCAGTAGAGAAAAAGGAAAGGGAAAGTTAGATACAGAGCCATACAGGGAAGAAAGCCACGTGAAGATGGAGGCCGAGGTTGGAGTTATCTAGCCACAAGCCAAGGAACGCCTGGAGCCGCCAGAAGCCGGAAGAGGCAGAAAGGATTCTTCCCTAGGCCCTTCAGAGGGAGCCTGGCCCTGCTGACTCCTGATTTCTGACTTCTGGTCTCCAGAACTGAGAGAGGATAAATTTCTGGTATTTAAAGTAACCCAGGTTGTGGTCATTTCTTATGCCAGACTCAGGAAACTAACACACTTTGGTGAGATGATGAGACCCAGTGAAGAGCAGGAGAGAAAGGGCAACCCTGCACCTTTTAGTGGTGATGTCCCTTTTCACGACTGTTGACAAACAGGACAGCTCTGTCCAGGACTCATGCTCTGCCTCCCTCTCTAGTGTTTGTGAAACTTGGTTTATGTTGTTTTCATAAGTCATGAGTCTTAAATTGAGTGGTGCTTTTAGTGGTCTCATAAAGGGGGTTCATGTGTCCTACTGAATGCTTACTTCTTGCATGAAATTGAAAGGTATTCATTAGAGACATTTAAACTAGTCACCAGGCATAGAGATGTCACTCACGGTATTTTAGCCAAAGGAGCACCTGTTGTTTTTTTTCCTATTAATTTTGTCAAAATGTTTCTACATGACCTTTGGGAAAAGGTAAAGGCGAAATCTCTGAGGGATTTTTGTCTTTGCCAAACTGGCCTGTGAAACGTGAAAGTTGAGATCCACTGACCTCATCTGGAGGTCTCTGACAAGGCATGCCAATTAGCAGGAGGAAAAAGCCCAACATTCCACTGATTGTTAGAAAACAAATTTCCATACAATTTAAAAAACAAATGATTTAGAAAAATGTATGTGTAGGAATGCCCACTTCTCTGTAGTTCTTCTTCCCATTTCTCACAGTCAACTCCCAAGCAAGACCCGATGTGCATTTTGGCTCGATTAACAACTCAACCAATAAGAGATTGCAGAAAATTCTGATGTCCACATTTAGGGCTCATTACCTTTCAAAAAAATCTTAGTAATAAACACTGTTTGTAGTATAACAGGGAACAATAGAACTTGTAACTTTGCCGCTGTGTTCTCTGATGCCCGATGGTTCCTGCTGCTGGTAGGTTATTTACGGCTGTAATCTTAAGCAGAACATAGAGAGGCAGCTATTGCTGTTTTAGTTATTAGGCATAAGCACAAAGTGTTAGGAGCTTCTCTGGCTTCATTCATTGACAATCATCTGTAGCCTGCTATGAACAATGCCACATGCTGGGCAAATATAGCAAGAGTCTCTCATAAATAATGCCAGAAACACGAGCTGTGCCAAGGCAGATAGAATGTATCGATGGCAAATTAATGTGTGAGGCCCCTGGGTTTGCTTCATTGTACAGGCTGACCTACCCTAGGCAAGGGAAGGGAAGTGCCTCGGCTCAAAGCTGTTTTGGAATCCGTCATCCAGCCCCTCTCCTCCCCATCTCCCTGGCTTAGGATAGATCCTTCTAATGATACAATTGGCTTGACGCTCACTGAATTTTATCTCATTACAATATACAGTGATGTTGTCCTTCTTAGTTTGGTGATGGGAACGGGGTGTGTTTTCTCTTCTTGTAATTATCCTCCACCAGCAACAAAAACTGATTTTTAGCTTGTCCAGAGATGCCAACATCTGCTTATTTTTAGACTGTGTACATGCACAGGAGGTAGTAGTCCAAACCTTTTGCTCAATTTATGCCAACTAGCCTGACTCACACCCTTAGGCTACAGCCCTGAGGTGGGAAAATGAGAGATAAAATTACCGATGGGGAATTCCTCTCCAGTATTTGACCATGTAGCACATTTGAAAAATAAGAGAAGAGGTTTCCATGGGATTACCCAAAATAAAGGTGATTTTTTTCCCCCCAGAATCATACCAAATGACAAAGTGGCAGGCAGAGTAATGCCTCCCCCGCCCCGCCCCCAAAGATGTCCATGTTCTAATCCCTGGAACCTGGAATTTATTACGTTACATATAGAAAAGGACTTTGGTGATTCAATTAAAGATGTTGAGATAAGATTATTCTGGATTATCTAGGTAGGTCCCCATGGAACCTACCATGATAATGGTAGGTCCATATAAGTGAAAGAGGGAAGCAGGACGATCAGTGTCACAGTGATATAATGTGACAAACTCAACTGGCCACTGCTGACCTTGGAGATGGAAGGGAGCCATGAGCCAAGAAATGCAGGCAGCTTGACAAGCTGGAAAGTCAAGGTATTAATAATAGATTCTCCCCTAAAATCTCCAGAATGAATGTAGCCTGGCAATGCCTTGATTTTAGCCCCGTAAGACCGTGTTAGACTTCTGACCACCAGAACAATAAAATAATAACTGTGTTGTTTTAAGTCACCGAGTTTGTGGTAATTTGTTCCAGCAGTGATAGGAAACTAACAAAATGCATAATAAATAATTCATACCGCTACCTTTATAGGAAAGTGAGCAAGTTCACTCAGTCAATTACGTTACAAAAATGCCTACCACATACCAAACATTGTGCTTCAGCACTGATGGGGCATCAGTGAATGATATGTGATCATCTGTTTATCTTCAAAATATTTGTTTAGTGCCTACGATTCGCCAGGCCGTATTCCAGGGAACACACGGGGGAATAAGACAGCTAAGATCCCTGCCCTCACATAGCTTATGCTCTTGTAAAAGCAGATGAAAAAGCAAGTAAGAAGGTCATTGCAAGTTGTGTTAAGTGCTATAGAAAACATTAAAACAGGGTAGTTGAGAAAGATTAACTGGAGAAAAGCTCCCTGCAGTCAGCTGGATAGCGAATGTCTCTCTGAGAAGGAGGAGGTGACATCTGAGCTGAGAACCGAAGGACAAGAAGGTGGCAGCCTTGATAAGCTTGAGTGTGGAACAGAGGATGTTAAAGGAAAAAGGAAAGGCCAAAACCTGGAGGCAGACGTGAGCTTAACAAGTGAAGAACTGAACGAGGCATGTAAACAGAGAGTGCTGTGAGTGGAGAGATGGTGGTAGACCGAGATCACTGAGGGCTTTCTAGGCCACGAGGAAGAATTTGGATTTTATTCTAAGTGAAATGGGAAGCCAATGGAGGTGTTTCAGCATTGAGTGGCATGAGCTAATGAATGTTGCAGTTTGTTGGATGACCTTGAAATAATTAAAGTGCTTTTGTAGAATCATTCAAATTTTGAACCTAGAGTAAATTTACAGGTCATATAGCTTGATTTTTTTTCCTTCCTTTTTTTTTTTCTTGAATTCTCTTTATTATCTACTTCTTAGGGTATTACTAACTTTTGAATTAATTAGAGATCATGTAGCCTGATTCTCTCTTATTAATAGAAACTGGTGCCTACATTGATTAATTCACTTGTCTGGAACACAAATCTGTCTCGTCTCTAGTTTATATGCTTTTTACTGTGTTACCCATCACCTACACACAATTTGACTAATTCTTCTTCAGTATGGATCCTCTCCTTTCTTCCTCCTTTTAAGTGAAAATATTCAGGAACCAAGACCTATTGTTTAGATAATAAAGCAATTCTTACGACTAGTGGAACTGGAATCAAGAATTGAAAAGAAAGACTCCATGAGAAATCGACCCTCTGCTGTGCTCTGCTTTGTGATCTAATATTCATGAATGGCTTATTCTAGATCATTCATATTGTTTTATGAAATAGGTTATTTCAAGTAACAGCCTGCATAACCTTTTGATTTTTTTTTCTTTTTATTTGCCAAAGAGAGAAAAAGATAGCATAAAAATTGGATGGTTGGCAGTTGCTAGGCACCAAGCAGACATTCAGGAAGTGGCAATGAAACACAAGAAGATTTAAAAATAAACAACCATTTTAATCTTTAACCACAATTCCAATGAAGCAGACAAGTTATCTGATTACTAGTATTCTCCAAACAGACATTTAACAAGAGAAATGAGATAATATTTTTGAACTTGCAGTGCTTTATTAGTTGTATCTACTTAATACAGTTATTTTTCCTGCTAATATGTTTGTCAGGTTCATTAATATTTACTTTTATAATTTCAGGTTTAGTGGTTGGAGGGGTAGACAGTTGTTTGAAACACAAAGTAAAATGTATACCTTTTAAATTTCAATAGGGTTGGCTTGAACATATCCCTAAAGAGATTCTTATAATCTGGGTAGGAATAGAGTAAATAATTTATTCATTTCATGATCCCTGGTGTGTTTTTTTTGTGTTTTTTTGTTTTTCCTATCTTCATGTTGAGCTTCATACTGAGAACTTCAACCCTCTTACCCTCTGAACCAGGCGATGTAGACCCTGATGTCTCTTCTGAAAGAAAGGCACAACCTCTCCCCTAACTTCTGTGGAGCCTTGAGTAATCTCTGTCGTAAATAATGGCAGCTTTGTGTACTGAATTTTGTATCATAAACTACAACAATAAATGTGGTAGGCCTAACTCTACCAGGAAGAGCAACGACCTGATCAGGTGTTACTTTACAGAATTAGCAACACAGGCCGATGACACAAGGCAGCATTGTGCAGAGTTTGAAAGCACAACCTCCAAAGCCAGAGTGCTTGGGCTTAAATCTTGTTCTGCCATTTATAAGCTGTGTAACCTTGGACAAGTCACTTATCTTCTTTGTTCCTATTTTCTCTTCTTTAAGAGGGAGAAATAATAGTAACCAGCTCATTGTTGTTAAGATGATTAAAAGAGATAATGTTTGTAAAGCTTTTAGAACAATGCCTGGCATAGTAAATATCACCTAAGTTATTTGATTAATAAAATAAGGCACAGATATGTACATGAGAACGATCTCTCATCAGATCCTAGTATGTTGTCCCCTTTTTTCTCCCATATTCTTAAACTATACCTAGAAAAAGGAGTTATTTAATTGCTTCAAAAGGCTGGCCTTATGAATACATAAATACATCATTGCTATTTATAGCAAGTCAGTCTTTGCTTCGAACAGTTTTCATATGCTTGAATTTCAGTAAGCAGGGTTTGGTTAACACCAGTCTGTCCTCCAAAAACATGTTCAAATTTGAGTTACCATGGCATAGTAACTAAATAAGTGCATATAGTGCACACTTCCTGCTAGCTCCTCAGTCCACAATCATTATGTCAGTAACAGACACCTGTTGTGAATCATGTCATTTCTTTTAAAATTTGTTGGTGATCGGTCACTGCATATCTGTCATTCAGTCCATGTACAGACAGTAAAGCATGTAGCTGTGTGGTTTCCTTGTCTCCCAGTGATAGACCCACATGACAGTGGACACAAGCGGATAATCAAGAGAGCAAACTGGCCAAGAAAGATGAAAGTGCACTGAAGAGATACGTGATAGCGAACTGAATGAACGTAAATGGAGCTATAGAAGAAACCGCTGACCATGGAATGTTGACATTGGTCCATCTGAGAGACTGTGGGTGTGCAGCCAGAGGAACTTGGTGAACTTATTTGCGTCAATGGGGAAAGATAAAAAGGATGAAGCTGTCCTAGAGAGAGTGACTTGTTCACATTACAAGAACTCTCAGAAATATTTCACAATATTGAAAGCATGAAGGCTAAAATGTTTGAAGCTGATCAAATCTTAGAAAGCACTATGACAATTCCCCAAAGCAGGAAAGATGCTCTTTTTGTACCTTACTTTATACAATGACAAAGAGAAGGCAAGCAGTGTTCAAACTAGTCTTGATGCAAGTACAAAGAAATTGAATTCTCAATGGTTCTAATATTTTAAATTACAAAGTACTAAGCAAATATAATTTTGTACTCTTTTTCACATTTCCCTGTACATTTATAAACTATGGTAGGAGAGTTTTTAAAGTTTTGACAGACATTTTTAAAGGTCATGGGAACATTGTAATTTTTCCCATCAATTACTAAGATCACTGGGTGTGCTCTCAGCTTGCTTGGTCATTCGTACAGCCCTGCACTGCCATGTAAAGTGACGTCTACCTGTACAATTTTAGAGTAAGTGCTAATCCAATAAGAGGGGTGGGAAAAATCATCGAGCAAAATGATAATGCTGGTTGGGCAAGAACCTGGAAAACAATAAAGGTTTTATTCGAACATGGTAAATTATTTTATCATTGGGATTTTTTTTTGACCCAATGTTTAATCACCATTAAGTAGTGTCACAAAATTTCATTTATTCGGATAGTTCAGAAACAAGGATTCTCCAACTAGATCAAAATGCCCGAAGTCTGCATTTGCATTTTGTGTCCTTATATTTCATGAGAAAGGAGTGAAAGGAGTCTTTTCTTTCCCCTTCAGCAGTTCGAGAGAGCATGTCATTGGACATAAATGGTATGCTCAATCTAGAACTTGTATTGTGTAAGATCCCACACTAAAGGGCACTGGATGTCTGTGTTCATCTGAAATAACAGAGAGCATTACCGTCATTTTATCCAACTTGAGAAAGAACACAAAATTTAAGGTCAATTTCATTTTGACATTTATAGACTTCTAATATTTTTAGATTGAAAATAGTCCTAAATAATTTGTTCATCTGTTTGCCACCCATTTCTAATATTTAAATATAATAAAATCTAATTGAAAACTTACAGTTCAGAATTTTTGCACATTTTAAGAATTTCTTATATGCCAGCATTCTCAAGAATATTCCTTCTTGATTCAGGATCATGTAATATTAACTCTGCCCTTATCAAATTGATCCCCAACCAAAGAGGCACTGTCTACATTTCTTGGAATGCAGCTTCTGTTTCTGTAGCCTCCCCTAAGAGAGAAAGAGACAGTACTGGAATCATAAGAAGATCTTCATGATTATCACTCTTTAAGTTGTAAATGATCAAAGCAAAATTTAGAAGAATCAGAAAATTTCAATAGTGTGGGGCTTCCCAGATCTGGTTATCGACTCCTGTTGCCTCACATTCTCTTTTCCTGATTCTTTGTTTTGGGAAGATTCTCAAAATTAGTTCCAGCTACTTTGGTTTCATGCTACTTCTTTTCTTAAAAGTCAGCTAAAAATTGCCAGAATATTCTATATTCTAAAACATAAAAACACACAGGAAACAACTCACTATCATGACACTTCCAATTCTAATCAGAGGAAGGAAAATGCAGTAAAATATATTTTCTCATCAACTTAATAGAGGCAAAGCTCAAAAGGCAGACATCATGTCTTGTTAGTGGTAGTGCAGGAAAACAGCTTCCCTCAATTGTTTGCTTCTAGGAGTGTAAATTGGTGTATAAATATACATAAGAGTATAAACTTGGGAAAACATCAGTTTAGCAATAGCCATCAAAAGTCAAAATAAGGACCCTTTAGCCATTAATACCACTTCTTGGACTTACCTAGCATCTTAAATGATGTATGTACAAAAATATTCACTGCAGAACCGTTTATAATACTAAACAACTGAAAATACCATGTAACAGGATGTTAAAAATGACATTTTTACTAAAGTGCCAATAAAGTGAATTTTAATACTAAGCCCTAAGATAGATTTCCTTATATAGGATTTACAAAGACAATGTATAGAAATGGTTTTGTGACTCTTGGATCCATCAGCCCAGGTTAAGGATTATAAGGAAGGAATAGAGGTTGGAGAGGCTGTATAAAGTCATTATTTCTAAGAGAGTGAAGGAAAGATAAAATAGCACTCCAAGTTGGGTGCCATGGAGAGGACCCCTCAGAAAGGTGTTCCTTGAGGTTGAATATTGCAATGAACTTGGTGCTTGATCATGCCCGAGAAAGCTCAAGTGCCCTGTTGTCGTATATGAAAGTGGCTGCACTGGGGTCAGGCAGCACTCCGTTTGTCAGAGCAAGCAAGGCATGGGTATTTCCGATGGACAGATGTGGGTGTAGTAGGCTAATGGCCTCTTAAAGGTGTCTCTGACCTAATCCTTGGTACCTGTGAATATGATAAGTGACATGGCAAGGGAATTAAAGTTGCAGATAGAATTAACGTTGGTAATCAGCTGATTTTTTTTTTTTTTTTTTAGTCTCATGATCTCCTTTTTTAAAAACACTTTTTATTGGGGAATATTGGGGAACAGTGTGTTTCTCCTGGGCCCATCAGCTCCAAGTCATTGTCCTTCAATCTAGTTGTGGAGGGCGCAGCTCACTGGCCCATGTGGGAATCGAACCAGAAACCCTGTTGTTCAGAGCTCATGTTCTAATCAACTGAGCCATCTGGATGCCCCGGTAACCAGTTGATCTTGAAGTGGAGAGATTCTTGTCGATTATCCTGGGCTCAGTGTAGTAGAGAGTTTACATCCAGGAATGCGCTGAAATATAATGAGTCTTTGTCAAAATGGAGGGAGTGTTTGCAGAATACCTGGGTATGTACTATGCAGATTATCATCACCCTCATCCACCAGGATTTGTGTTAGAATCTCAGAAAAAGAAGTGGCTGTAACAGCACACATCCACAACTTGTTGTGAGTGAAAGGCACTCCTCCATTTTGACAAGGTGACTTGTTTGTGTCAAGGAGACAAGACAAGAAAGAAGCAAGTGACAGCAGGAGAAAGCACAATGACCTGGGCAGTGCAGAAGGCTTTGGGGTGGCAAGCTGGGACCCTGACACCATGGACCGGAGTGATAGAGGAGAAGGAAGGACATGAGAGCAAGAATGGCCCTGACAAAAAAAGAAGCACCATTGCCCACACGAAATCAAGAAATCCATCCAACCTCACATTCAGAAGTTTGGGGGAACTTGGAGCTTATGGAAGATGGGCCTTCTGAAATTATGCTGGAGGAGACTGAGTTAGATGAAAGTTGTTGTTTTCTTCTTGTATTTTTTTTTTTTTTTTAAATATAGGTAAAATTCTATTAGAACCAATCCAGACTTTAGAAATCAAACTCCTGCTTTACTCTTCTCTTCTCTAAGCAACAAGAATAATTTTCACATTAGGAAAAGTTAAGTCGCTGTTGGTTAAGAAAGAGATCAAATAATGATATAGGTGAAGAGATGATTACAGCATATTTATCACATAATGAAGAAATTGCTGATATGCTTGATAAATTATCTTCAAAAAATTATGGAAAGTAGAGACAGTTTCTCAGATTTGTCTTTTTTTTTTAAGTTTTCTAGAAGAAAAAATCTATTCTGTGGTCATACGTGTGATTTAAATGCTTAATACATTTTCAAAGAGGATTATGAGGATGCTTTTTAGATCAAAAAGAGCTAACATACATTCACCAAGAATATGTAATGATTTGATACTCTTGGGTACAGTATATTTGCTAAAGTCTCTAAATTTCTTCCTAATTGAGAGTGAAATGTGGCTTTAATCATAGTTGCAGAGGGGCTGCCCTCAAACTGAGTATTTGGCCCTGTGCTTTTCAACTTTTTTATCTGTAACTTGAATGAAAACCAAGTCAGCCAATTTATCCAATTTTTGAATGATACAAGAGTAGAATTCTGAAAGATGCACCTTCTCAATAGGGTGAAATGATGGGTTAAAAAACAACATGATGCAATGCAACAGAAATCAATACAAATTACCATATGTACATTTAAAACAACAAATGCAAAGTACAGATTGGGGGAACTGTAATGTAAGGAAAATTAATGTCAAGTTTTCGTTCATCAGTGCAAACTGGAGTGGATGTGGATAATAAAAAGGCATATGAAACGTTGTGTTGCATAAATGAAAGTTTAGTGCCCAGACTGAGGAAAGTAAAAGCTCACTGCTCTCTAAAGTGGGCAGACAATGTCAAAATATTGGATTCAGCTTTTTCAGATTCTACCATGACTTGGACACATGAGGGCAGAATTATTGAAGAATGGCTGGAATCAGAGCAATTAATTTGAGAAATGGAAAATTTTGATAATATGCTGTAGCTGCACTTAAATATGTGAGAGATGGTAATGAGGTAGAATTGTTAGTTTTGTTCATTAGATTTTCAGTTGCAAAAATTGCAACACGGTGGTTAGTTGATTGCTAGGATCTGAGGTGGTGAGAGATGAATCTGGGTGGTAGAAAGGGTCCAAGCCATGAAGGGGTAAGCCACGTTAAGGAGGGTAGATGATGAGAAAACCCAAAGGGCTGTGAGCAATGGAGAGCTAAGAGCAGGTTTCTATTTTTGAAAGTCTCTTGGGCTACACTGGGAAAGCAGAGTCTGCCATCCAAAGAAGATGTTTGGAGGAGAGTGCTCCCAATGAGTGCGGGTCTGGAAACGATAACCTTCAAGACTTGTGGATTTTAACTACAAATGCACAACTTTGAAGAAAATCGAAACACTCCTTAATTGCTTTTCCAGAATTATCTTGTGGCCACAGTTGCTCTTATAATTAACAGAAAGGCAAGGTTTCTATTTCCTTGAGGAAATTTCAAAATTCTAACCTAGATATAGCTCACACTGAAATACAGTGATTGAGAAAACGGAACACTGTTATAAATTTTAAAATGGAATCTAACTCGCAGGAAAAACTAAGCATAAACAGTTCAAAATCGGCTTGCTTGAGACAGGTTTTGTTTCTGAAGCTCTAGAAAATAAGCTTACTCATACATATAAAAAAATTGGAATTGAAATATTGTTGCCATCATCATCAACAACAAAATGAACGCACACCCACAATCTCCAGGAGCACTACCAAAATGGTATAATCTTTTTTCCTTTCACATAGATAACAAAATTGAAGGGATGGTGGATTCAGAATATCCAAGGTCATGCCATGGCAAAGGGTAGATCTGTTTATTACCTGCTGTGGGAAAGACTTACTAGCACAGACTAAAAGATTAAATTTGTTAAGTAGGTTCTACACTTCATTTCTCAACTAGAATCGCATCCCTGGTTGGCTTGAACTAACCTTATTTATTTATTTATTTTTGTTAGCTTTATTAGTGATATCAGTGAGTGCCTACAGGCATATGATGTTTCTAAGCCTTTCACTTTATGGCAAGAACCTAGGTTAGCCAATATTTTTAGTCCCTTCTTGAGCTAACAAATGGAGATAGAATGACACAGTAGAATGGGAACTGGATTAAAAGAAGGCCCAGTGGAATGAAATCATGGTTAAGAATGAGTATTCTGGAGTTAGTTTGAGTGTGGACAAATCTTGATTTTGCTATCGTGTTATACAATATAAGACCCGGTCTTATTTTACTATAAGACCGGGTCTTATATTAATTTTTGCTCCAAAAGACACGTTAGAGCTGATTATCTGGCTAGGTCTTGTTTTCGGGGAAACACGGTATTTACAAAGCTTTGTGACTTGGCATGAATTACTCAGTCTTTCTGTGTGACCCTTTTTCTATTGAATGAGCTATTAAGTACCTCACAGGATTGTTAAAAGGTTCAAACAGTTGAAATAAGTGAAGTCTTATAGCTGTGCCTGGTATATGGTAGGCAGTCAAATGGTGTTAGCTTTTACTCTTAGTCCTGGCTCTGGTTCAGCTAGTTATTATGCAGATCAAGGTTATTAACTTCCTTGGGATTCACTTTCCTCATCTCTAAAATGAAAGCATTAGACTAGATGCTGGCAAATGATCCTTACAGATTTCCTTAGTTAATATAGTCATTATTTCTTTTTATTATCTTCACATATCAGTTATATATTGATTGCCTATTATGAACAAGGAATTATGCCTTGGAATAATGGGTTATATGGATATTATATAGGCCTTCAGGGGGTTGCAAAATATAAAGGAGATAAGACATAGAGATACGTAACCCCAATGCATGCTCCCTGGGGCAGATTTTTTCATTGAGTATAAGGTTCAAAGAGAGTAAGAGAGTGAAAAATAAGGGAGAAGAGGATCTGGGCAGAGGTAATACAGAGAGTAAAGGCATGAACAAAAAGAATTTTGGGGCAAGGACAAAAATAATTTAGGAATGGGGCATGCACCGATTTCATGTGTTTGAGGGCTCCTGTAGTGGGAGTAGAAGCCCAGGATGGACAGGGAAGCTGTGCTGCATTGTAGAGCACACTGAATGCCTGCCTGAGGAACATGTGTCATTCTGTAAGCAAAAAAAAAAAAAGCTGTTGAAGATTTCAGAGCAGAATCATGGTCCTGCTATGAGAAGAGAAAGGAGAATGCTGGAGAAGAGAAAGAGTCCAGATAAGAGGCAATAAAAACATTTTACCCATGATGTGGGGATTGGCCTCCTTCTCAGGAACTTTCTTGACATTTATCACTCTCTTGTATCTCTACTCAATACTGCTTCCTATGCACACCCTTCCTTCTCTTCTCTGATGTTACGGCTGGGTAGGTCTCCTTCCCAAAGACCTGAACTTCCCATTATTCTATTTCCCTTTCTGATGCTAGGAAGACTTGGGAAGAGGCTGCATGCATCTCTGCTGCCTGCAACTGCACTTCCCTCTGATGGTACCCTAGGGAACACTGGCCTCTAGAGACCTGTGCTTTATTCAGCCACCCCCAATTGTGCGTTGGTGCTAATTCAAGTATATTCAGACTTTTCCCTGAAGATTTTGCTTTGAAACCTTCTCTGGTCTTCTGCCCTGCAGAATTCAGTTGGGCGGTGTAGAAACCCCAAGATCTTTTTCCCTTTCCCTGAAAGCCTTATGCATAGCCAAGTCTTAGGTAGTCTTTCCTTTGTCATTCCTGGTCCATCAACCCCTATCATATCTCTAGAGCTGAAGGCATATAACAACAAAAGGAACACTTTGCTCCAAATCTTACCAAATTAAGAGAATGCAGGAGCAGGAAGGGAGATTGGTAATCTACTGATTCTTTCCCAAAGGTTCCACTGGCCAACCCTGAGCAAGGGTTTGCTGGACATTGCTGCAGAAGGCTTGTTTAGGTCCTTGATGGAACTTTCGTATCTGTATTTCCTGAGGAGGTTAGAGTGGAAAGGTCAGGGTGAATGAAACAAATGATACTCTATAAAGAGCATGAAATTTAGAATTACACAGACCTACCTGGATTCAGATTTTATATTTACAACTTACGTAGTGGCAAATACTTCTTTAGACCTCTGTTTGTTTTCTCATCTGTACTTGTAAATTTACACAACAACTGACAGGGTTGTTTTGAAAACTCAATGACATTTCTCATAACCCTTGGTGCCTCTGGTTGATTTATTATCAATTCAAACTTGTGGCAAAAAAGAATTTGTTAGCAGTTATTTTCATAGTGTCTTAAAATATATCATCTTCAAGAGTAAAATAAAATGTCTTATTCCTTTTAAAAAATGCTTCAAGCATTTTATCTTTTTGAATGCTTTGGAAATCAAAACATTGCAGTAACCACCTACTATAACCCCCTTTCTGCCTGGTGACGCACCCATTCTTTAGGAGCTGTCTCCTCAGACATGTCTTTTCTCTGACCTCTCTCCCCACCCCTGGTAAAGTCAGTCAGCATTTCTCTGAATCTTTTTTGAATCATGAACCCATCTCTATTAGAACATGTGCTTCATGATAATACAACCGTGTGTGACATGTCGACCTCCCTTCCCGGACTGAGAACTCCTGTGTGATGCCCACTGACTGTGGATTCTTCCTCTTGGGCCCATTACACCCGCTTCTGTCTCAGACGAAGCATCCGATGCTCTCATAGCACCTTCTTGGTTTCCAAATTCTCCTCTACAACAGCCCCCACACAGCCCTTACCTTCTAGAATGTTCTCCATGCTTTTGATTATTCTATATTCATCTCCCTTAAGGTTTCTGTTTTGTGACCCAATGCTAATAGCCAAGCTGTGTAACTAGCAACCAGCTAATCCAATTAAACAATTCATGCTAAAATGTTAGCAGGCAATGGTTTGAAATGTATGTTATATGTATTATATGATATAAACCTATATTTACCTTAAAATGTAACTACTGGAGACTGTATCAGACATTATACCAGGCTAAGGAGACTCTTTCCCTCTTGAATATCATCGTATATTGCAGGGTGAGCTCTGGAGACAAATTGCCTCAGACTAAATCTGTCACTTTTCAGTTGTGTCCCCTTGTACAAATTGTTTAACTTATCTGTGCTTCATCCATAAAGTGAGTTTATTTACATATACAATGAAGATAATAGGAGAAGTTACTTCCTATGGTTGTCCTGATGTTTAATTGATTTAATACACACTATGAGGTAACAAAGTTACGTGGCATATAATGGGCCCCAGGAAACTATGAAGCCCATGATACAGTCTGCACATTCTCTACCTGACTACAGAGTGGTAATATGATATACTGAGAAACCTCAATTCAGAAAATATTTTTCTAAACCCACCATTCCATAACCATGAATTCTATGGGACAGAGAACATGAAAGGGAATGTTTTTACATTAATTCCATATCGTACAGACACACACATACATACTGGGTGTTGTATTTGAAAGAACACTGAATTAGGAGTTAGATGATTAATGAGCATGTCTTGATTCTACCACTTACAAGCAGCAATACAAACACAAAATCTCAGCGCTCCAGTGTATCTAGAAAAATAAAGCTGCCTACCTGCTGAGCTCTCAAGATGTTACGGACACCAAATGGGTTTACAAAAAAAAAAAAAAAAATCCTTGGAAAATTGTAAAGTACAAAGCAAATAGGAGGTATCCTACCATCAGACTGTGAATTTTTCCAGGGGAGGAACAGCCCTTGTCACAGTGTCTGTCAGGATAAATGCTCCCTAGCTTTGTGCAGCATGAATTGTTAAGGAGAGGAAATATTTGAAATTTACAAGACTTGATGTGAATGGTAAAACAGAAACTGTAGGGTTTTATGCGTTCTTTTGTTTCCATGATGTTTGAGAGTCGTTGTTTGCAAGCCTGGGGGAATGTTTTAAGGGAAGCTTTTGTTCACAGTAGTATCCATAGTAATTTTCTGGAGTCACTGGAGTGCACGTCCTTTTTCCCCTTGTGGCAGACTCACCTCAAACCTTTGCACTGCCCAAGAGAAAGAAAGGAACACGCAGCACATGCTTACTGAGTAAAAGAATGAATGGGCGAGTATTTACTATATTCAGCCAATGGAACAAAATCTTGAAGTACTCAAAGCAATCCTTCATCTCCTAACTGTTCATTTCTTAAGGAACTTTTGTTTGTTTTGATTTTTGTTTAAAGAAGACCGGCATGGAAACAGCAAGTCTTTCTATAGAGTGGTTGTCATCAAAATTATTTTATATCAATGGTGGTGTTCAATTCACAATATTAATTGCTGCTTTCTCCACTGTGGTTTGTTTAGTGCTGCAAAAATCATAACATTCAAATTCTTGTCTGCCTTAGTCCCCTGATATTGTTCACTAGAGAAACACAGAGGATTAGACGCTACATCAGAGATATGTGTACGTGAACCTTGGTTAATTGAGGAGAGAAAAATGCATTAGTCAAATTTCATGCTGAGAGCCAAAAAATAAAACTATGGATGACATCAAGTATATCTGACTTAATCAGCTTTGATCATTTTCAAATTTAGTAAATAAATCCATCTTCCTAAAATCAAATGAAAATCTAGTAAATGTGCCATGCACATGAGTCAGTTGCTTCCCATTGTAAATGTACTTGAACCTTGCTTCGTTTTTGAAAATTGTGGGAGAGAGCTTCATGGCCCTTACCTAAAATAATTTTCATGCACAGACATTTGGGACAAAATTTTAAAATGTCATTTCAGAGCACGAACATGGCATAAATTGAAATATTTATCTTCTCATGCAGGTAAGGTCTTATTAGTAAAATTCTCCTCCATATGAGATACTTTCTGAGCTTAGAAATTACAGTCGGAATTAGCATATATATTTTTGATCTTAATACTTAGAGAATGTGATTAGATTTGTGGCTGCTGTCCCTTGAATCTACCCTGAGGCTTCCTCTAGGCGCTATATCTTTCTTTCCATTTCTAAAGAACCACACCAGGCCATTGCAGGGTTTTCCTACTTTCTCTATCACTAAACTTTCTTCCTTCCAGTCCAGATAGCTTTGATACGATCAAGACTCTAAAATCTCTGACTGGGCCAGTCCCATGCTCAAAAACTTCCGTGGATTCTACAACTGCTTACGAAATAAAATCCATACTCTCTGGGAACTGACAGGGCTCCATGGTTCTCACAGGATCTGTGTTTTCAGCCCAGCCCCAAAAGTCTCTGAAGGAACCTGATGACATTGTCCAATTGTACGCACTATGGCATGCCCATGCACTTCATTGCTTCAGATCATTTTATGTCATGTCCCCAAATTAGAATTACTCTTTACCCTCCTATGGAAATCCTTTAAATGTAAGTTTAACTCTCAGATTCTCTGTAGCGCTCTTCCTGACCACGACCTCCAGATCTCGGCTTCCTAAGAACCTTGCTTTTCCATGAGAACCTTCCACAAGTCCCCGTTGAAATGATTCTCGCTATCTTGTAATGTCATTGTCGAGAAATGCTCCCTATTCCTCTATTTTCGTAAAGGTTGTGTGTGTGATTGAGATGATTGCTTCTTTAAAATTTAATGAAGTTTTGTGAAGCCATCAACCTGGATTTTTTTGTTTTGGTATTCTGAGAAGATTTGAAATTAAGAATTCCATTTCTTTAATAGCTTAGGGCTGTTTGGATTTTCTGTTCTCTTGCATTAGCTTTGGCAATTTGCGTTTTTCAAGGAATTTTCCCATTTCATCTAGTATCTAATTTATTGGTATAAATCTGTTGTCCTAGTGTGTTTCTGTTTGGAGTCTATTATTCTGTTTTTAAGTTAATTACCATTATTTTTTTTTTTCCTGTATCATCTAATCTGCTTTTAAGCTCATTTAGTAAATTTTTAATTTCAAATAGTGCATTCTTCAACTCTAGAAGTTCAGTTTTGTTCTTTTTTTTTAAAATAAGTTCAACTTCTCACTTTGTTCATGATTTTCTTTAAATACTTGAATATATTTATAACAGCTATTAAAAACCTTGTCTATTGATTCCATCACTTCAGTAATTTTGGGGCCTATTTATATTGATTGCTTTTTCTTGTGGTTATGGGTCATCTTCCCTGCTTCTTTATGTGTATAGAATTTTTTTGTTAGATACTGAACATATTGAATGCTTATTATTGACACTCTGGATTTTGTTGTCTTCCTCTGCAAAATATTGAGTTATTTTAGTCCGAGAGCTACTTATTTGGGAACCATCTTGATCTTTTGAATGTCTTGTTTTTAAGCTTCGTTAAAGCTTGTCTAGAGTATCTTTTACCATCCAGCTAAATTAGCCCTTCTCCTAAGTCATGGTCTTTCTAGAATCTCTACTGAACATGCAGAGTGTGCCTCTATGTCTCTTTACTCTGATTGGCTGGATCTTGAATGTAGTCCAGCTTTGTGCAAGCCCCAGTAGTTGTTGAATTTATAGTTCCCCGGTAGTTATATCCACCTTGTAAAGTGTCCCTCACAACTTTGTGTTACACCGAAGTTTTAAGGATAGTCCTGTGCAGATTTCTAGCGCTCTTATTCTGTGTATTCCCTTGTCTCCATTATTCTGTTCTGCTATTACCAACACCTCAATCTCTCCAAACTCTGATGAATGAGATACCTGTTCTTTGCATGGATTACCCCTCCTGCCTCTGCCAAAAGCCTGCAACATCACAGGGATCACCGTTTTCTTATTTCCTTTCCCTTAGAGATACTTAGGGAAGCCCTGTGCTCTCTATTGTCCAACGTCTAAAAACATTATTTTATATATTTTATTTAGCTTTTAGTTGTGTACAGCAGGACAACTAGTCCTGTTTAAGTTGCTCCATAATGGCCAAAAGTGAGGCTTAACATTTCCAAAACACCACTATTTTAATCAGAATTTTTTTTTTAAGTTGAAGGACTTTTCTTCTATTAAAATGTAATTTCTAAATCAATATTTTTATTAGCATATGCACTTTCATTTTTAAATGAACTTATTCTTTCCAATAAGTTATTTCTGTGTAATTTTTAGAGTTGATGACGATCCATTGATAAGATGGGTGCCTATTAATTTTTACTGGTCATAGCCACTGCAATCTCCCACACTAATTTGTTCTGGCAAAATTTACCAATGACATAATTATGGGCAAAGACAATGTTGTCATTCAGTCCTCATCTTATTTAATTTTGAAATTATTTTTTTCTTTCTCTTCTGCATCATGACTCTCTCCCGGTAGTCCTCCTTCCTATTTAAAAATTATCCTTTGCTAATTTCTCTTCTTCTAATGATGGCTTAAGTGTTTGTGTTCTCCAGGGCTCTGCTATTGGGACTTTTTCCTCTGAATAGGCTCTCTCAGGGCAAGCTCATTACTCTCTGGGTTTCAACAATCACCTATGTTGATGACTAACTAATGTGACAAACAATTTTTTTTTTAAAATCCATCTCAGTCTTCTCCCTCTCGAGCTTGAGACTCATGTTGCAACTGTCCGCCACTGCGATATGTCTTATATACTTCACATGTCCAAAATCCACCTTATCATCTTCCACAAACCCACTTTTCCTTCTATCTTCCTCATTTTAAAAATTCATCAAGCTATTCAAGCCAAAAAGACAAGAATCACCCCACATTTGTGTCTTTCTTTCAACTCTGATGTCTAATCATTACTAAATAATATACATTATATCTTCTTAAATCCTCACCTCTATAATCTTGGGTCAGGCCCTTCTCATCTCTCACCTTGGCTATGACAATGGTCTCCTAATACGGATTTGTCTGCAGTTCCACACCCTCTCATGACACCCCTCCCACTGCTGCCATTGAGACAGCTAAAGAAAATGTGAATCTCTAAGGAATATGTGATGCACACCTGCTCAAAATGTATCAGTTTTCCCCTTTACCTATGAAAAAGGGACAGAATCCAAGTTTCAGAGCAGGGCATGGAAAGCCATCTACATTCTGTCTCCCATTTTTATGTGAGTTGTGACCCTCGTCCTATGCAACAGAGAAACCAAGATAATAAGCATAAATGGCAGGTTGTCATCTCTCCATTTATTGCTACCCTCTACCTGAAATTTCCTTGACATTCCTTTAATTTTCTTCTTATACTACTCCCACCCCCAATCCATATTCATAGTAGTGGCGTGCAGTAGGTATGCTAGGTGAACAAATGAGAGAATAAATGGTATAGAATTAAAGATAAACATTCAGAATAGCCATTGAAAACTCAAGCTTTTATGTTTACTTATACAGGAACATAAACAGCCTAACATTCTTAAATTCTGTTAGAATTTTAATAGTAGTTCTGCTTGCTTAGCACCAATTTGACCCAATAAAAAACATTTGGACAACTCAAATAAAAAATATTTTTCATCAACTATAACATATTATTCTGTTATCTTTAGTTGGTTTTAGACCGGAGGAGGCAATGAGTTGAGAATCCTTTATCACATATCACCATATATATACATATATCTCTACTGAACCATTTCTACTGAACACTTGCCATTGCTGGTTTAGTTACAGTTATTAGGATCATTCTGGAGCACTTGCTTTTCATTATTTTGAAATGAAATAAATGAAAAATATTCACTATGGTACTTGGTTATAGCAACCAAATTGGTATGATGTAACTTTATTCAGAAAATTTGACCAGAGGAAATGAAAGAACATGTCACATATAATACCTTTCTTTCTCCTATCTTGCTTTTCTCTTCATTTATTTCTAGCTATACTGTTCACTTTCTCAGAAATGCTTTTAGAATAAGTATCTGGCACTCCCTGACATGAAGTTTGAGACCTTCATTTCAGAAGCTGTTAACATATGCTGGAAGGAAAAGCTGGTATATTTTTTTAAATTAAAGGCTTTTCTCCTACTGACCTGCACATTAAGCATAACAGGAAATCTAAAAGGGGAAAACATATAGAGAGGCATAGAGGACAGACTGTATCAAGGAATATTAGTATTCATTATCAGAGAGCTGGTAAATGGAAACTAACTGCAAATCGACAGGTCAGTTGCTTAGTCAGTTCTTGCTAGGAACATACTGGCTATTCTAAGATCAAATGTGAAAAGCAATGTACTCAGGTTGGTTTGAGCCATCTGGAGAATCACTGCTATGCCCTAGCACACTGGTTAATTATAATTGAAGCTGGTTTTCTATAAATACAAAGGAAGACAGAGAATAAGGGTGAGAGAGAAAAAGAAACTGGAAAACACTCACCTGCTGTTAGTTACATAAGATATTTGACTGAGCATTTGGTTCCAGTCTGCAGTTGTGTGACGGGAAGGAATAGAAATTAAGAGATTCTGGCATGGAGATCATTCCATCACATTAGCTGAATGATAAATTTAATATGAAATGATGATTGTTGCTAAGTTCTGATACTCAATATGGGCTGCAGGCCTGAATTGGTAAAACTGTGAGACAGACTTTAGGACAAATGCAGTGAGTGTAGAAAGGGGGAGGGCAAAGAGAACAGAGTATCAGTCCCCTTCCTTTAAAATGTGTTGAGTTTTCAGAAACACAGACACAGTAACAGCAGGGTATTTTCTAAAATGGACAAAAAGACAACTTCTTATGCTAGACTTGGCTAACCCCTTGATGAGCCATAAAATTCGATATTAAAAATGAATAAAAGTCATGATACTAAATCAGATTCTTTGCAGCAATGTTTTGTTTCTCAGACAGGCCTTCATTTTACCAATTACCAGATTCCTCCAAGTGGGATAATATTTTCAAAACACTCACTGCGAGAAAAAGAAAATATAAAATACAAAAGAAGTGAGGCTATAACCTTGACAATGGTCACCTGGACAAGAACTTGTCTCCAACCAACCATGCATGACCTTCCCCTTGCTTTATCTTTCAAACTAGACTCGTTGTTCAAAGATCTCAGTGACGTATAACTTCCAGCATAAAGAATAACTGTTACACTAATTTGTTAATTGCACATCCAATACATTTTCAAAATAATTATGATAGTTGCAAGTCCTTTGCTTTTGGATGGGAATGAGAAAAGAAATACAAGGAGGAGAATACAAAACTAGCGGAAACTGTCTTTGAGCCATATGGACATTGGTAACTATGGTTAGTAAGGGGAAAAAAGATGATTATACCTTTGCAATAATAGAAGTATTTCTCGTTAATTAAGTCTATGTACTGTGCAACTGAACTCCACTTTTTGGATATATTATATCCTTTAATATAGGTAGGTATTTTCATGTATGCTTAACAGATGGAGTAACAAGTTTCGAGAAACAACATGGCCAAGGGATCTTGGCCAACAGATTGTGTAACTGGGATTCAAGTTCAGCTAATTCCAGCCTTGAGTTCTTGCCTTTCTACTATAGTGCCTCTTCTCTGAATCTTGTAGATCGTGTATAATGAGAAGTATATTATATTCAATAAACCTAAATATAATTTTAAAATTAAAGATACAATTTTCAGGTCTAATAACAAAACTAATATTTTGTATCAATCTGTTATTTTACAGTTTCTGAAACATTTTCACAATCCTTCGATCACTTGAGCTTGATAACATTCTAGTGATATGGGCAAAGCCATTATATTTTTTGTTTACAGATGAAGTACCTAGAATTCAGAGAGATTAGGTGACTTGTCTGTGATTCGGAAACTTGCAAACAGATTTGGATGCTAGCCTTAGGATTCTCAGCTCCAGGTGCCTTCCCATTCTCCTGGTGTCCTGGGCAGTAGTTCAGGGTATCGGTATAGGTTCACATACAGAATACAGTTTCACTACTAATTCCTTAAAATGTCACTGCTCAGTTATTTAGAGTTTAAATGGACCATTTCAGTATGTTTGGTTCATGTGTTAAGACTTAGCCAACCCAATTTTTTTTAAAGCCAAAATTTCAGGCTACATAACAAGGTAAGTTGTAAAGTATTAAATTATTATTAATAATTATAACTAATTGTTGACTTCTGGAAAGTGTCACCTGAGAGACATGAATATTTTATCTCCAATACATATAGTCACTCAATAGCAAACCAACAGTCACCCTGGTATTTGTATATATTTTCAGTATCAATTAGACATCCTTAGTCTACAGGGAGCTTTTTGTTGTTGTTGTTGTTGTTGTTTCTGTTTTCAATATAAACCAATGGCTATCTCAACAGAAGGGTAAATTCTACTTCAACTGGTAAAACCCAATTGCTTGGCAGGTTGTAGGTATTCAGTAGTTAATAGATGGTAAAGAAGTTAATGAATAGATGATAAAGTAGCCAGATCCACTGAAATTGCTTCTTATACCGTTCTTAGAAGTTTTGCTATTTTCTAATGAAGTAATTTACTCTATTTTTAATCTGATCAGAAGTTAGTACATGAATGAAGCTGTGTGTATGAGCATGTGCAGAGTATATCAGTGAAGCAAATGAAAGATATAAATCATTCATATTATTGTGAGAATCTTGGTTTTATGTAAAATTGGGTGTGATATAAACTACCGTAGCATATGACAACCTAAATAACTTGAGAACAGATTATCTAGAAATTCCTTTACTTGAAGTAGATAGGATAATGAAGAAGCATTGAAACATTCACTTATGTGGAAATTTACAAAGTGATGTCACAACATTGTTTTCGTTTTTTTCTTTCTGACCAAGAATTTCTTCTTCTTTTTTTTTTTTTTTTTAATTTATTGGGGTGACAATTATTAGTAAAATTACATAGATTTCAGGTATACAATTCTGTATTACATCATCTATAAATCCCATTGTGTGTTCACCACCCAGAGTCAGTTCTCCTTCCATCACCATATATTTGATCCCCCTTACCCTCTTCTCCCACCCCCTAACCCCCTTACCCTCTGGTAACCACTAAACTATTGTCTGTGTCTATGAGTTTCTGTTTCTCATTTGTTTGTCTTGTTCTTTTATTGTTTTTGGTTTATATACCACATATCAGTGAAATCACATGGTTCTCTGCTTTTTCTGTCTGACTTATTTTGCTCAGCATTACACTCTCAAGATCCATCCATGTTGTCACAAATGTTCCTATTTCATCTTTTCTTACCGCCGAATAGTATTCCATTGTGTATATATACCACAACTCCTTTATCCATTCACCTATCGAAGGACATTTTGGTTGTTTCCATATTCTTGACCAAGAACTTCTAAGAAATAAGACCAATAACATTGGCCAACAGAGGTGAAGTGGGCTGGGGAAGGGATAGAAATGGGGGGGGGGGGCGATGTGCTTGAACAGGTTCCCAGGTGATTCTGATGTACACCTCTTCCCTGACTCGTCTCATTTGGAATTACTTTGCCTATATTTTACTGTACTTGAAATTATAGATGTACTAATGGAAAAGTTTGCCTCATTAAGTTTTGGACTGCAACAACAGTTATAATTTTATAACAGAGATATGTGTTAATCGTCATGCATTTTGAAATATTTGCTTCTGTGTACTATATGTCCAGGAATTCCACTTGTATCTTTATTAGTTGGAGATTAAAACATGGAAATGAATCCCGGTCCTTTCACTTACAACGTATGATCCTGAGGAGGTAACAGAACCTTCCTGATTCTCAATTTCCAGTAAAATGGGCATAGTTCCGCATCTTGTATGGTTCTAAAAAACATTCAGTGAGAAAACAGGTAGAGTTCCTGACGTGATAATTGATGTATAGCACTTGCTCAATAAAATGCTCAGTGAAGTCCTTGCTCTGTCCCTCCTCTCATTCAGTGGTCCATAGTTAAGTTTTAGTAACTCTGATTCAGTGGGCAGTTTCAGTTGTTACATTCCTGCAGTTTGTTTAATTGTGAAAACCTGGACAGGGGCTGGGGGTTCCTGAACACAGCAGAGCCACAGCTCCCAACAATAATAGGTAGAGAAGCCTTCTGGGGGAACCATACATTCACTGGAGCTGGCAGAGAGCGTCACTAGTTGGCCACTGTCAAGGGCAAGATCAGAGGTCCACACTCCTAGGCCAAGGCTAGGTCTGCTCTGTCCTCTCTCATTGCCATCTTTTCCACATTTTTGTAATCTTTGCCATTATTATTTTTTTTCTCTTCTCACATATTCCATCTGAAAACAAGCAGGCTCTCCATCCCAGACATTTTCCTTCCATTAGTCATTTTTTTGTATGTGAGAGACACACTATTTGGACCATTTCCATGTTAATCAGCCACTGGGGATATGCACGTCCTTGTGAAGGATGAAATTAGCCTTTCCTTTAGTGGGGAAGAATAGAGAATTTAATTGCTTTGCTAACCCAGCCATCTATTAGAAGGAAATATATGTCAGGATCAACTTTTCACAATTTTGTTCAATATCCTCGTTCTGAGTCAAATATTGCTTTTTAAAAATGGAACTTGTTTCTTCGTTCTTCCCTAGAGCCTCTGTCTGCTCCTCAATCTTCTAACAACAGGTCATTGGAAAATTGCTCCTATTGTGTCAACTTGAATTTTTCTTTAACCTCAGAATTCAGGTTTTGTGCTTGTTTATCCAATTATCTGTTTCTCCTTTTCCTTTCCCTGGAAGAAGTGGCATGGTCTGATTGATGCCCATCAGGCACAAGGCACAAGGGCAGAAAACATTGATTCTAGTTCATTCCTTTGTTGTTGGGATGTGGAGAAGTGGCTGACTTATTCTAAGTCTCATTGTCCTTGTCTGTATAATAGAGATGGTAATTTCAACATAATTTGTTCCTTTTAAACTTCCAGCCTGGGCCCTTTCGCTAGAGTGGGAATACAGGGATTTCCATGACATCTGGGACTGTGTGTCTCTGGCTATTCCTTGTGGGTGGTGTTTGAAGCACTCCAGATTTCTGGTGATCAGCTTTCAGACACTGCCCCTACTACTGCTGAGTGGCAGCCCTTGGGACCCAGGGCTGATCTGAGGACCAGGATTATAAACAGTACGTGTCTATGGCTCGATTGTTGGCTCTGGATCACTTCAACCGATAAAGTAGGAATTTGGTTGCTTGGATGGTACTAAGGTTTTGCTTTCCAGAGTACAGGAGAGAAAATACAATTCTCATCTCTAGTATTTTTATTATAAAGTGGTAATAACCATTTCAAGACTGTTCTAGGGGCTGAACTGATTAAAGAACAACCAGTTATAAGCAATTTATAAATACCTAAACCTAACCTTTAAATCTCCGTATCTCAAAAGGACCTCTTTCTCCGGGCTTTGATCTGAATCTTACTCTGCTGTGATGGAAAAAAAAAAACACAAAACCTCATCTTCAATTCTGCTTTGTAAGGAGTTTCTTTACCCTTTTCTATGCTTATCACCGTATCACTTTTAAAATCAGCTTAGCAGAGTGACCTTCACCTTTCTCATTGAAACCAAACATCTTTTTAACAACAGGATGTTGTGGCTTTGGCATGAAATTACCAAGGTGATTTATTTATTAATTTTAACATCTTAAAACAGACTCTCCCAGACCCACCTAACTGACAAATTCCCAGATAATAAAGAAAAAGAAAAAAAGAAAACACACAAAAAACGAAACAAAACCCTCATTTCAGAATAGAAATGACTTCAGATCTGAGTTGAGTTTGCTTGGAAAATTTTGATGGGTTCCTATCAGATCACTCACTTGACAGGAAATTCCAAGTCTGTGGTCAGAAAATATGTGGGTCTCAGTCAGATAGAAAGAAGAGAACCTTAATAAAACAGGAGCCAACAACCCTGGCATTCCACTCAGCAGTGCAATGAGAACACAAGCTCTAATAAACGGGTTTTGGAATTGTCTTTCTGGGAATATCTGTATGTTGCAGAAGGCTCATTCTTCCTGCGGAATCTTCTGTGCTTTCCTGAGACGGCTATTGAAGCAGGACCTGCTGTGCTCTTGTGCTTTAATCACTTGTGCAGCAACACAGGGTAATATTATTGTATCATCCAGCCAGCTGACAAGAAGAGATTAAACATTATTTCCACAACAATACATTAAAACTCCCAATGAGTCCGTGGAACAAGGGTGACCTCCTATGAACCTTTGCTATATGACTCAGAAGCGCGATGCAGCCAGGTTGTGGCCAAGATGGATTTGGAGAAAAGACAAATTTTGACTTTTCTGCCTCACTGGATTCAGTATACGCTGCTGACCCAGAGCTATTCAACACAAAGAGAAAAACCACCAGAGTCTCCTAAAGTGAGGTTTTTAAAAAGGCTCCAAGGACATTCATTTTAAATGAAAAGAGTTACTGCTCATAGTGATTTAAAGTCCAAATGGTCAGCACAGTTCCCTCCTGGATACCACATGTCCTTGGTGAGCACTTACTCTGCACCACTGCAGCAGAAATGGAGACCCAAGGCAAAAGGGCCACCTTGAAGGCTTTTGTCCTTTGTTCCTTCCAAGTGGCAGATCATATTTTTGTAGTTTCAGTTCAAGTCTGCCAATTTGCATTAGCATATCATCCGCCTGGTGACCAAGAAAATGTGCCTGAAGGAAAACATCAGAGTGTGTTCGTGGTCATTAGGTTTGTATCATGAGCATGAATCAGCAGTTTTGAACGGCACAGCTGGGGAAGAAACAGGCCCGCGAGCCAGCAGAGCACTCAGGAAAGCTCACCACTGCCTGGGCAAGCTTTGCCATATCTGCGGTGCAGGGCATCTGCCCTGACTGCCTCCTGAAGCGGGTGGGAGAGCCATGGTGCAGAAGCTCCTCATTCCTGCAGATCTATTTTGCCCTGACACCTTTACCAAATACCAACCAGCTGTAAGGGCAAAAAACGCATTTGACAGCAGTTATGTATGAATCTTTCTATTTGCAAGAAACAGAAATTAAGGCTGAAAAAAAAAGGGAAAATTAGTTTACTCTGCTTTGCTTTGGACATTTTATATCATTTGGTATTTGAAAGCAATACAAATAACCTGACATGCATAATAAATGCACGAGACATGCAAAATGATTTTCAACTCCTGTAATGCCAACAGTAATATAGATTATTGACCATCTGTTTTGTTCCCTCACGAAACACCCTTTAAGTCTTCATTTATTAGATGGGGAAACCAAGGCCCAGGCGGGTTAAGTGACTTATCCAAAATGAGAGGAGCCACTTGATGGCAAGCCAGGTATTGAACCCAGAAACTCATGATTTTTTGGAGCTGTCTCTCTCACTCTACACCAGTTACAAGGCTATTGGTCACAGACTCTTGGCCACCTGTCAGCACTCTGAGCTAAGGGTACAGCTTTGCATCTCATGAAGAGTCTATGATCAAGGGCATAGGATCAGCTGACCCCATCGTCAGTCATGGACCTCTTGGAGAGCTTTATTTCATCAGACTGTTTTCTAAAGAGTCAGAAAGTTGAGAGTAATTGTCTCCAGGAGTAGCATCTAAAGAAGATGGGGCAGGCTGGAGCAGAAATGGGATGGTGTTGAGGAGATGGGCATGGGAGGTGTGCGGAGGCAGGACACCTGAGAGTTCACAAGAGGGGTAGTGGGGAAGAAAATGAGCAATGCTTGCAGACCCCACTGTTTTGCAGTTCTTCCTAGGCCATCCACCTCTCTCATCTGTGCTGATGTCATCTTTCTTTGACTCTCCCAGCTGATTCTCTAATACTTACAACTCCATGCTGACAGGATTATTTTGACGGTTCTACACAAAGTCAGAACGCTCCTATTAATGACATATTGTTGATTTTCTGAATGCATTGGGTGTAAACTTCTTTTTGCATTGGAGCCCCTTAGAGTAGTGCGAGTTTTTAAATTTATTTTCAAATCAGGGAGCCATATTTTGGATCCCTTTTCAGGGTGAGCAGAAACCACTAACATGCCACACCACTATCAATCTGTATATTTATAACTGCCTTCTCTATGTTTCTTTTTAATTTTGGAAAAAGAATTAATATGTTTTGTTTTTGTAAACTTCAGGGGAATTATTAGACTATTCCCTCATGATAACACAGCCCTCTTGGGAAGCCAGACCTCTTATGGGTGAAGAGAGAAATAAAATACCGTGAAGCTAAATCACATGTGTTTTTATCTTGGCTCTGGCAGCAAAGCAACTTTATAAAATGAGATTATAAATTATTGAAAACGCTCTTAAAGACAGAAAAGTATGAATAAAAGCAAACCAGAGAAAAAAACTAATTGCTGCGATTTGTGTGCATTTTTTAAATGATTTATAAAGTAGAAATTAAAACAGAAATATTTGTTTAGAAGCGTATTTGTTTATAAAATGATTCTGTCAAAAATAATCTAATAGGAACTGTAACTGCTTTTATTCAAATCTAATTAAAACTTTAAAAACTGGAGTTCCACGATGTCGGATTCGTCATCGTCAACGTTAGCGACTTGAGGACCGATCATATGGCACCATTTCATCAAACTTACTTGGAAGCACCACATGAGCATGGCCAGGGTGCTGCGTGGGGCAAAAATGTGAAGTCACGTGGTGCAGTTGTTGCATCTCATCCATTAGAGCGCTTCTCATTCAAGCACTCCGGCTAAGAAAGTATGGGCACGTTACTGGTTTTGAAAGGGCTCTAAATGGATCACAAGCTGGAGCAAGGTCTACCTGAATGTGAAATCATGTGACTCAAGCAACAGAAGGTTTCTACTTGGGAATGCTAGGTGTCTTCATCTTTAACGTAGAACTATTAATATCAACCTCTGAGGGTTGGATTGAGGGTAGAGTGCCTGCATGTCTGTGAAAGCCCTTTATACATGGACAATGCTGGGCAAATGTCAGCTATCTTTTCTGACTAGGAGGTAAAGAGGTCCTTATGGTATTGGTGGGCTACTTTGTTTTGATGGTCATGTCATATTGGTCCAAACATGAAAGAATTCTCAGTATGAAGATTGATTTAAACATAGTCAGTGGGTGTGCATGATCATGCATGTATCTGTGGGATGACAGAAAAATTCTTCCATTTACATAGTGGCAAATGAAAAAACCAGAAAAGCCAGGATGCTGTCCACTTTCTTCCACAAATTAGCTGTGTAATCTTGAGCGAGTCACTTAGCTGTGCTAGGCCTTGTTTTGCTTGTTTATAAAATATAAGATTTGAATTGGGGAACATTACAAGTTTTAAAACCGTGAACCTAAAGGAAATGTGATGTGTTGACCTAAAGCTCTAGGTAGCTCATTTAATATAGTGGAAGGCCTGATGACAATCAGGAGAAAATAGTTCAATTCAGCTTTAATTTCTAAAAATACCATGGATTCCAATAAGGAATGTGATCCTTTCAGAGGAAAGGAAAAAGCAGAACAGGGACATAGCACCTCGCTATGCAAGCCATAGGAAGGTCATACATTTTGCCTGAAGAGAGAAACATTTCAGTCAAACAGCACTGCATATCTGAGGAATACTTACCTTGTTGAAGAAGGTGAAAACAAGGTGATCTAGAATTTATGTCTGAGAAGCAACTTAGCAGTTAAAAAGGAATGGAACCTGCAGTCAGGAAACACTAGACAGAAATTAATGTTAAAAAAGAAAGTGTGATTAAGTATGAATAATGATATGGGACTTGTTTCTCATAATTCTGTTAGCTGAATTCAGCATTTCCCCTCGGAAATGCATCTTGTCTTCATGCTCTCAGCTGTAGCTGAGCTAGTGGGAGGAGTCAAGTAGGAAGGGGCGTGTCAACCCATATGACATTGAGATGGAGGAAGAGCAGTTATTAACAATCCAGTTATAAGGCAAAGTCTGAGAGACAAAGACTTGAAGTTGAAAGGAGCTCTAGTAATGTTCATCTTGTATAGCAGAGGTGGCTGTCCACACAGAATTCCACACCCATCTTTGTGTTATTCTCTACATAATTGGAAAAATACGATATTTCATTCTGTGCTGGTTAAATTTTTGTTTTTGTTTTTGGTCTTTCAATGGAGGGAGGACTAATAAAGGGTAGGGAATAAAAAGTTGCATATCATTTAGGAAGAATGTACAGGCTAGAAATAGTCTTTGTGGAAAGAATATCATATGCTATGTTTACAAGAAGGTAAATTTTATTGCAAGGGAAATGAGGAACAAATCAATATGAGGTATGGGAGTTGCCAAATCATAGGAAAGAAGAGAGACAGAAACATTTTTTTGGACTTGTCAAAACAACTCATTTTTGTACTCTCTAAGCCAAGGACTTAAGACTCAGTATATTTATTGATGTTTGTGCCTCAGAGCACTGTAACTATTTAGTTTCATCATTTACCTCTCCCTATAGACAAGAATTACTTTATTTGAAAACTAATTATTGTACATACTATTCAGACTATATTATAATTGGGCATACTTTGCTACAAGTCACTGACTTTTTGTTTTCTCCAATCTTGTTTAAAACACTTATTTCACTAGGATTGGCTTCGAGATTTTTCTAAATACTTGGAGTTACCATGTGAAAGACACCGTGTGGTCTGCTTTATGTCCAATGTACTTACTGTCAGAATGATTAAGAGTTAAAAGAAATTGCACACAAAGGTCCACATAGGAGCAAATCTAACAACTTGCTTTACTTGAGAAGTACACTGCAGACAAATGGATTTTATTGTTCTATACAAGTGTAAATGGGAAAGGTGCTTCATCATCAGACTGCCTTGTACTTTAGCAGGTCTGCATCAAAAGATAGCTCTAAATGTACATAAATGACTCAGGCTCTGTAAACCAGAGAGAATGACAGGACAGAGAGATCAGTCAATATCTCAGATAGTTGGTGCCAAGAGGGTGGAAGTAAAAATTGAGAGGAACTAGCTATCTCCAGGACTGGATTTAAAAGAACATTAGTAAAGAAATAAACACCAGCAATTCAGTGTACAGGACCATGAGGAAGCAATATTGGCAGAAATGGTGTCACAAGGGTAAATGAGAAAAGGCATTTCTATACATTTGTTATTGGTGTTACTACATTTTTATTGAAGATTGTCCTGAAGGAACTAAACTATGTATTTTAACATCAAATGGTAACCAGTTAATAATAATCATATCCTCTTGTGTACAGACTAAAGTTACTTGTGCTTAATTAAACGACTCTGGAGTATCTTCCAAATATCCTCAGCTTCCTAAAAGAAATTGGTGTAAAAAATAATGAATTTAGTGCCCAGAATCTGAAATTTAATAACAAGGTTTGCAATTTTATGCTCTTCTGTCAAGAAATTTTACTTCTCCTAGTGCTTTGGAAGGGTTTCCAGTTTCTGGAGCCTAAGACCCTCCAAGAAAATACAACATTTTAAGAAACTTTTTTTTTAATCAACAAACTATTCTTTATTGACCTCAGACATATAGCTGACTAGAGTGATTTTCTAGTTAAAACTATATTTATAACTGAAGTATGATTAGTTTTCAGTTACATTTAAAAGATGACCATCGAGTACCATCTTCCCCAGGGAGCTTCAGCCCCTGAATACTATTAATGTTTTCCACAATCTGACCTAGATATCGAGTGACCCTCTAAATGATTAGGCTGATTGTTCTTTGATTGACTGGTTAAACCTAATACACTCAGGATACACCTCACTGTCCTCAAAAGAAAGGGAACCCAGTGTCCTAATTCCAGGACAGCCTAAGATAACAGGGTATACCCTGCTTGTGCATTCACGGCCTTACTGCTGTCACCATCACTTATTACACTGACAGAACTGCTGTTCACTCTGTAGCCAGATAAAAGTGGACTCTGCTTCCTCAAGGACCTATGAGTGACCAAAAACTTCCACTTTCCTCTCTCAAATGTAAACATCAGACTCCTCCTGGGAGAGGTGAGGAACTTGAATACTTTTCTATTTGGGTAGGGAAACTTCTCTTTCAGGAGGCTCAAAGGAGGCACTAAAATTTACTTGTGTTTTATCCATTCCTTTTTGAGTCTGAGTCTCTGTGTGAAAGGCCAGTCGTTTAGGGGAAAAACAAAGCAAAACAAAAAAACAAAAAAGAAAAGAACAAAAAACCTGTTCTAGCTCTATCAAATCAGATCAAAGTCCTTGATTAAACCAATCTACAAGGAAATAGTACTAATTTCTACGGGGTAAAATATGTCTGCTTGAATATAAATTTGAATACTCCATCTACGCTGAGACACCAAAAAGGTTCTATTTCACCTTTCACAATTCCAACCAAAGTATATGTCGACTGGATGAAAGGTAAACTTAAAAAAAATAATAATAATCTTGTTTTCCATCAACATTTTGTCTGATTGTGGACAATTACTGCATGTTTGATTCTCTCCGTTCATCTTTCAATATGGGATTCCATCCACATTGATTGTTGTGAAATCTCTCAAGGTTATCAACAGAGCCCAGCTTTAGAAGATGCTTCCTTGGCTTAACAACAAAGAGGAAAACAATCTGTGCTTAGATATTTTACTCTATTTTCACAGTGTACTTCTTTCAAAGATTTTTAAGGGGAGATAGGGGACTTGACAAAATGATTTTTAATCTTTAAATGTTTTTGGCCACGGGAAATAACAGTGCAGGCAAAGTATGGCATGGAACAGCGAGGTGAAGACAATGAAGGATGGTGTCCTTGAGTGGCCATCAGTGCCTGTATTCTCCAAGCCACCTGAAGGAATCACACCACCTAAGGAAAATGAGTGGGCTTAGTATGCAAATGACTTCAAGACAAATCCCCAGCCCCTCTTCTAAATATATGGCTGACCTAAAGCTCATACTGTGTAGAAATTCGTGTAACTTAGAGCTTCCTCATCTTTTTCTATGTTGCTATCAAGTCATGATCAATCTTGAATTATAAGTGGATAATACAAACATGATCATATTAACACTAACATTGGTTAGGCAGTTACTTACGCAGTTCCTATGTGAAGTGCGTCATATTAAGCACTTACTATAGGCCAGACTTTGTTACGGACTTTTTGTGCATAATCTCACTTGTTTCTCACAGCAGCACTGTGTTAAGCAGATATGATTATCTCCCCCATCTTAATAGCTGGGGAAACGGAATCCATAAAAACTCCATAAAAAACAGAAGCGTAAAAAACTTGCTGCAAGTTACAAGGTGAGGGGCAGAGCTAACGGTTAGCACAGGCTGGCTGATGGAAAAGCCCCAGTTTGTACTCACTATGCAATATTACCCAAATAGAAAGGAGCTATTTGAGTTTTTCAAGTCTGTACACACATGTAATTTGATGGCTGCTGGGAAACAAAATATGAAAATAGCTTGGCTTGTGCATGGCACAAAAGGGTTGATTCTATTTTCTAGGATGTCAGCTGATGACAGAGAGGAGACCCTGGAGAACAGAAGTACTTGGTTTCAAATAAAATATCTGCATTAAATATTCAGCTTTCCTGCAGCTTTATGTGGGTATGCTACCAGAGGAATAGAATAGGCAAGCTGGTAATAGCTCAGGCTTGGCTTGAACAAATCTTTACATCAGGCCTTGTAAAGGTCTAATATATCACCAACTGGTGGAACCCAGAAAGGGGGGCCCAAAGCACACAGATTCTTAGGGGACATTTCTGTGGCTCCCTTGGTTAGAACATGATGTCAGTCAGGGGCTCAGGGTTGGTGTGAATTAAAGTGGGTTAGTTTCATAGAGCTAGTTCTCTATAACCCCTGTCAAATGCAAGGAAAATGTGAGCTTTCAAGGTGCACTAAATGCTGGCATTGAGCACTCAGTACTTTTGCTGTTGTTTGGATAGTAGGTGTGTTTATTTTCCCCATGTTATCTGGGCAAGTGCCAAGGTCCAGGCCTCTGGCTAAGGACACACAGGGAGTTAAAGGGAAATTACCAAAGGCCTGGCTCCAGCTAATGTCTTCTGCTAGCAGATACTTGATCATTCCAAACATAAAGAGGAGGGGGCAGAGCCAAATTATTTTTGCAACTGGAGTCTTTGGGTGTTCAGTCTCCGTAATATACTGTTAATGTGATTAAAATGGAGGCATTTAGACTTAAATGGTTGTTGGAATAAATTAGAGATATCAAAATTGGCAGAGTTGAGGTTTTGAGGAACTCCATTCTGTCAGCTCCCTCTGAAATTTAATCACTCCAATATCAAGCTATTTTGTTTCACGATGTGAAGTTTGGCAGTGAGCAAAATCAACAGGGTCACAGCTTTGAAGAGGAATCGGCTGCATTTTGGCAGAGGAATGATGGAGATTCTAATGCCTAAGTAGCTTCTTTCAAAGGACTAAGAGAAAGCAGCTATTAATTATTTAAATCAGTGTGGGGGAGCAGTGTGAAAGAGAGGTGTGTGTGTGTGTGTGTGTGTGTGTGTGTGCGTGCGCGCACGCGCGCGCGCGCACGTGCACACATGAGCGAGCCAATAAGTACACGTACACAGAATCTGAAGCCAGTTTGGTGAAACAGATTTTTTGTATTCAATCTGCCATCTTTACACCTTTTTCCATTGGCCTTTCAAAAATAAGAAGCAGAAAAAATTCAAATCGAAAAATGACATACATATGGTAGAGAGAGAGAGAGAGAGAAGAGAGGAAGCATGCAAAGAATGAGAATGTGAGCGATATATCCATGTTTCTATGCACACATGCCCTGTGCACGGTGACATTTTGGTTGCCTGGGAAGCAAGCAGAAAGCAATTTGGTAGAGAGGTGCTAGCCACATCTTCAGGATCTGATGTGTCTCAGGCAGTCCCGGGTAGCTCAGAAAAAAATCTTTGAGGAAGGCAAATTTGAATGTTTCTTTGATAATATTTATACCCCAGACTTTTGGGTTTTTCTTGATTTGACGGTATATCCTCAGACTCCTTAAATCTAGTGGGAAAGGGCTGAAAAATAGAGGATTGACTGACTTGTTGGTCTAGGAATTAATAAAAGTTTCTGAACCAGCTATTTCCCAAAGAACACATCTTCTGTCCCTCCAAACACACAAACATACACACACATTCAGAATTATCCACTGTTCCATACATGTGTGTCTGGAAATAGCTTTTATTTTCTTTGTTTTAAAAATTTCCCTGAAGGTTATCCATATAGTTGCTTCACAAAAAAGATACATAAATGACCACAGTTCAAATTGTCTTTTGAATGATACCCTGGCTAGCCATGAAAATAAGCTCTTCCCACATGCCTGGGGCTATATCAAGAAAGAATCAGTGACTAATGAAAATCCAGTTTGAGGACTAGGAAAAATGTAATATATTGTGTCTTTTCTCTGAGTTCGTGACTCTATCCTCAAGAAGGTCATAGCAAATAGTATTTAGGGACAGAAAGCACCAAATGCAAAATATCCACTGAGAAGAGAACTTTAACTTAGATTATTCCTGCAACTGCTAGGGAAGAAAATGGAGCCTTAGTTTCTGTGATAGATCGATATTGGGCTTTTTACATGATCAGGCAAAAGGCAGCATGGGCGAGGGTCTGGAGACCACGTTCTCTCCAGTTTAGGCCTTGATTCTCTCTAGCTTGTGACCTCAGATCACTTCCCCTATTCAGGATTCTTATCTGTAAAATTACGATGAATGTATCAACCTCCATACCATTTGGTTGAGAAGAACAGAGTGTTTTGAAATTAACAAAGTGCTTTATAAGCTGTGATGTTAAGAATTTACACAGAAGAAAACTAATAATGCATGCAAGTAGAAAGTACACAGCTTTCTCCTACTGAGGAAGAGGCCATGTGAGGAAGAGGTTCCCGAAAAGGCAGGAGGGCCTGGCTGCCACTATTTAAGGTATGTGGCATAAGAGAGTGCTGTAAGGGCCTTTTCCATCTCTGTCCCCCACATGCCCCCTTGTTTGAGTGTCTACAAGTTCAATTTGAGTTGAATATCCAGTTTGCTGATACGTGTTTATGCCATCGTTGAGGCACTTGTATTTCCCCTTGTAGAATATTTGATATGCTTTTCGATAGAGTCTAAATTCCTGATCTTCCCCCGCCCCCTTTAGCACTAATATAATGAAAACAAAATGATTTCATCACGATCCAAAGCCCTAGTTGATTCTCCAGCTGACTGTAATTGTCTGACCTCGAAATCCACACTGAAATCTGTCATTGGTGGTGAATTCTAACTAGAGGATCAGACTGCGGTGGACAGAGGGAGAACTTCAAGTAAAGGAGATTTGATTTTAATTCCTCTTAGACCATACCGACAATGGGAAAGAGAGTTACTCCTAGGCCTCAGATACTAACAGAAGTAAGATTCTTCCAGAGCGGAATGAACCTCAATGTTTTTTTTAAGAAGTTACCAGCTTTTTAAATTAGTAGCCTGTTCAGTCTCCCAACAATCTAGATGGCCTTTCTATAAGAGCTTATCTCAGTACATTCTGTTCATTCTCTGTCTCTGTGGTTTTGTGTTTCATCCTTGCCTACTGTGCATAGATTCCTAGTCTCCAAGGCAGCTTTGCATTTTTGTCCTTTGGCATAAACAGAGCAGACTGCAGGATTAAAGAGGATGAAGATAATGATTCCCTCTACACCCACCGATCGCGTGCTCTATATACTACTACTTGTCCCAATGGCCCCAAGGGGCCCAACTAAATGACAATTTTGTCAAAAACGTGATTGAACTATTAAAAGAATGTAAGCAGTCCAGATAAATTTTAAAACCTAAGATAAATACATACACGTATATATGTGTGTTTATGGGTATGTATGTATGTATGTATGTATATGCACATATGTACATTTATACTCTGTAACTATGAGTATGTTAAAAACTTTAAATCAAAGGTAAGGAGGATAATGAGTGCCATCTCGTGGAGGGACCTACCACTACATTTTCCAACTTGTCTCTACTTCAAACTTTCTTATATGCCAAACCGATATCCCTTGGAGGAAACAGTTTTTTCCTACCTTTCCAACTTGTTTGTCCAAATTATAATGTTTCCACTCAGTAAACAATGTCATGGCCCCATGTGCCAGGATATACCTTAGGGAATGAACTGTGTCCATGGAAATGGGTGTTGTGATGAGTCATTTGCTACCGACGCTCGCTCAGGCAAATTCTCAAAAGTTGGTCCAATTAACAATAATTATGATAACAGACTGTTGGGCTCCTGGTGTTTTATTGATGACCAGTTGACGTTGCCTTGTGCCCAGTTGATATTGCTGCAGGCACCATTCCCCACAATGTAATCCTATCACACTGTTCATACTTCGTCCACTCGCAAAAGCTCAATCTATCGTTAAGACACATATTTTCACTTTCTCTCCATAAACCACCATCATAATCTAGTAGAGTACGTACATGGATAGTCCTAGAAGCAGTAGGAATGCACTACTGTATCAGTTGCCTGAGATACACACACAAACGCCTGTCCTTAGTCTGTTATGTCTAGATATGCATAAGAAGATGAACTCACTTCTTCCTGGGGCAAACTCGACCAAGTGGAGGGGGTATGAGAACCTATAGAGAAATAAGCTATCGGCTAAATCTTACATGAATACAATAAACTAATAGGAGCTTACCACTCAGTGAAGGAGAAGGAAATATTTTTGTAGCTATTACACAAATAGGGAATGGAAAAGGGTAGCCAAACCAGGGTATTTGATACTGAGGAGGAAAAGGGCACTATTAGTAAGAGTAGCTTATGTGTCCTTTCCTTCACTCATTCAACAACTATTGTGGAGTGAATACTGTGTGCTTAGTCTGTTCTACAGGTAATGCAAGAGATCAAACAGATAAGAATAAATGAAACCCCTGCCCTCAAGAGGCCAGCGTTCTAGTAGGGAATACAGGCAACAAATAAGTAAAATATACTGTTTGTTAGAGGATGATAAGAATTAAGGAGAAAAATAAAGAAGGGGAGGGGAAGAGGGAACACTGAGGGGGAGAGTTTTGTAGTTTTACATAAGGTGGCAAGCGAAGGCCTCACTGAGAATGTGGCATTTGAGTCAAAACTTGAAAGAAGAAAGAGAGCAAGCTTTGCAAATATGTGGGGCAGAAGTAGTGGCAGAGCACAGATTCTGAGGTAGGCCTGTGTCTGATACATTTAAACACCAAGTAGTAAGTTAGGTTCTTTTCCACATTTTAGCTCATTAGATAAATGAGGTACCTCATTACCTCTTCACAAGGGGGTATTCTACTGTGAGGTAGAATTTGATATAAATTCCATTTTACAGATGAGAAAGCCAGCATACCAGGAGATTGCACAATGTGTCAAAACTGGTAAACGAAGGATGTAGGTACCCAACTGAGCCCTGGACTTTATGGTTTTACACACTAAGCCCTGGGAGGGATTTCCTTTTCCCAGGCCTGGCAACAATGTGAAGAGGGTAGTGGTTGAAGTAGGTTGTTCACCTGGTGTTGATGCTGCATCGTAAGGACCCCATTTTAGACGTCTCTTCTTCCCTGCTAGGGCTTCCCCTAGGTGAGTGGAACCAACACCAGTTAGAACTGCTTAAACGTGGATGAGGTCATTTTTTCACATTTTATGTCCCATTATTCTTTAGAAAACACTTTACAGTCACCATAGAATAATGGTCTCATTCCCTGAAAGTGTCACCTGGCTGGTCATCAAGGATGTCTGGGAAATTACTTGCTGACAAAGTTACAATCAAAACATCACAGGTGAGAATCAGTTCTAGACTGCAGTCATTCTGATTTGGTAACTTTTTTGATACCCCATTTCAATATATAAAACAACAATAGAAAGTTTTTTGAAACCTAGTTTATATCCTTCATGTTTTTAAAGTATTTTTTTCTCCTATTTTCGAAAATAAGGAATAGTTATAATTTTTGAAGTCAAGTCATTGGCTGCTTGAAAATCGTTAAGTTGTCCTAAAGAATCTGGTTTCACCTCAAAGTGAGGTAGAGAAATCACATTTTGTGTCCTGTGTTTAAAAAAGTGGTAGATGTTAGATATATTCTGTTCTTTAGTGGCTTCTTTCTTTGCTTCCCCCCACCCCCCTTTGGTTCTCATCTAATTGGCTCCCTTCTATCTCTTATAAAATAATCCCTCATTGTTTGCAGCATCGGTACTCAAAAGCTTATCCAGAATTTACACGGGAGGGAAGAGGACTTGTTGCTTTAGAGATGGGGCTTCCAAAAAGGCTATTGTTGGCCCCTCCCCCAAATTGAAGTACCTTCTTTTCCTCCCCTTCTGGATGGCTTGCCTTCCTGCCCCACTCCCTGGGTCCTCCTGAGGCAGTTTAGTTAGTATGAAATCAGGCAGTTAGAAATTCCTTGGTAGACTGAACAAAAACAGAACAAAAACAGAACACAGGGCAGCCCTACCAGGACAAAAATATCATCAATCATACTCTGGGGCAAATGGATTTGTTTCAAAGGCCTCCCCCGAGTTGAGCAGTAGAGAGAGTCTGGGAAACATTGTATCCATAGACACCAGCATCCCATCATCCCCCTCCCCAGTAGAAATAAAGGGATATAAACACAAGCTTTTGCCTTAGCTAGTGGACATCCCGGCTTCGGGTACTCCCTCCTGCTCAGGAGCTGTAACTCTTTGCTTGCTATAATAAACTATCTTCCTGTGCAACTCTTTGCCGCTCCCTGATCCGTGTATCCATTCTTCAGCTCCACAATAGTACAAATCTGGCATACACTAAGTAACATCCTACATCACGCCTTTCCTCAGAGTCCTTCTTTTCTTCCTCCCTCAAAAGTTAAAGATAATAGTACTAACGCCAACTCCCATTACTTGAGCATGTTTGACAAACGTTTTCTATTGCGAATCCTTATAAAAGCCCTGCATGTGACTTGGAAGGTAAGAAAATGCAGAGAGATCAAAAGATTTGTCCAATTTACACAACTGCTTAATTTCAGAGCCAGAAATTAAACCTAGATTGAGCAGACTTTGAAGGCTGTCTTTCGTCCATACTGTGCAATCCCTCTGTGCCTGAGTGATAGCCTGTCCTAAAACAATTTGCATTTTAATTGTGAGCACAGTCAAATGGTGAAGGGATAGATTCCAAAGTCAAAGTGCCAGACACTGGAGAGGACAGAAGTAAAACAACACTGGATTTTAGGGGTTAAGGTAGGTCCCCGATGAAGTGTATTTGCCCTAATTTGTGTCAGTTCAACCAGCATTTACTGACCACATATATCTGCCAAACTCTGTGCAAGGCTCTGGAAATGATAACAAGCTTGTCATAAACCACACTTTCCTCCTCTCATCCTTAATAATCTCCCCTCTTTTCTGGAAAGTTCAAGTTGTGAAGCTATATCCCCAGCACCTAGTTCTTCTACTTTATATTAAAAATAATTTTCATCCTGCCTTAACAGAATCCTATGATATTAGTTGCAAGGGATTTAAAGTTTTCATTCCATACCCAATATGGACTGTTTTTCTATTTGTTTGTTCGTTGGTTTACATCTACGTTTGATCTGTTTATCCTTTAGAAAACAGTAAACATCTGAAAGATAGTACTTAGTATGCCTTGTATTGAGCTTAGTCGGAAATAAGGGACATGAAAAAATCTAAAATTTAACAGCAAATTAAACCAATAGAAGCTTGTAAATGGTCACAAAAAACCCACCATATCTCTAATTTGGCAAAACTAGTCCCTTTTCATGGACACTGAGGCAGTTCTTAAAGCAATTTTCTTGTCTCTCAACTTTGTAATTATTTTTTACCTGAATGAGACATGCCCCGTTTCTTCATCTGCCCCCTATATGATTTTTAGCCCCTCCACCTTTTCTGTGGCTCCCCAGGGTGTAATTTACTTGTATATTATCGTACTTAAAATGGCTTGTTCAGAATTAAAGATGGTATCTCAGCTAGGGGTCCACAAGACAAGAAGAGTTCATGATGAATTTGTTTATCTGAATACCAATTTTTATGTTGGTATAGATGGTGTTCATTTGTTTAGCAGTTCTCTCACATAATTGGTTTATATTGAGTTAAACCACTCAAATCTTTTCCTTACAAATTCCTTTAAAACCAGTTATCTAGCCTTAAAATTAAAATTAATCAAATTTAATTAAAAAGGCATTTAAAAATCCTCAAAAATATAAATTTCTATTTACGCTGATGAAATTTTATTTTGTCAGAATCAATATATCATCTTGGACTTTTGAGATGTTTTTGAATCTTGGTGGTGGAGGTGGAAGGTAATGGTACTGATGAAACAAAATTAATCGTGACAAAAATGGTTGAAGTTAAATGACAGATACATAAGGGTTCATTCTACCATCCTATTTTTACATGTGCTTGAAATTTCCAAACTAAAAGGTAAAAAAAAATAAAAATGCTACACACCATCATCATCTTGTTTATACTTACCTTTAGACATCTTATCTAATAATACAGCAGAAAATTTGCCCAGTGGTGTGCTACAATCAAAATACCTTTTGTCAAAAACATTCTTCTCAGATAATTGTCTGGCAAATTTATCAGAATTCCTCAGAAATTGCAATTAAACATTGAAAATTAAACAAAAAAGAAACTTTAAAGATGATCAAAATCTCCATTAGTTTTGTTTCCAATCCGGGCCATAACTTTATTACAGTATAACAATACTGCCTTGATATTCTGTCCCTACCGTAGCATCAAAATCAGTCACTTACATATATTTGGGAACTTTAGTTATTAGCAGAGCTAAGTCAAAGTGTAGATAGCCTAGGGCATCCATCTATGAAGAGAGCTAAATGTCACTGGATGCAAAGATATCAATGGGAGTATAATAAGTAGATGAAGCCATCTTTACCAGAATTTCTCTAGGGAAAGCATTGGAGAGAAATTACTTTGATAAGACTCAGGACGAGAGTAGAATCTTCCAAGACTCATGCTCAGGTTACAATTAGGAATTTCCAACCTGATTCTGAGGATAGTGGGTTGAGTAAGGGCAAGGCATGTGTTTGCAGAGTGAGTGTTAAGAACGTCTGGGATCAGGACTGAATTACTGAGAACAGGTCAGCTGAGCTAGAAGCAGCTCTCCTACTCAGCCCCACCCCCCAGAGCATATAACTTCTTTCCTTAATATGTATATTTAAACCATCAGTTTGAAGGGGCAACACATTGTCAGGTCAGCTCTGGGTTTCAGGATTTCATTTGCAAAAAAATAAAATTATAACCAGATTATTTGAAAATGAAGCAGCGTTGTGTTATCACATTACTGAAGATTGACCTCTCAGTATGATTTTGCCTAATTTCGCTTCTGGGATTGTAAGATTCCGTGATCAGACTCAGACTGTCTTAACCATTCAATGTTCAAAGACTTAGGAGGGGAAAATGCACACTTAAAAAGCAGTGAAATGCCAAGGGAAATGGACTGAGCCATAGCTTAGGAACACCACCCGATGCCCCCAGGGCAAAGAGAGACTATGCTTAGGAGGACTTTCCAATCCCATAACGACAAAGAAGCTACAAGCACCGTTTCTGCAATATTCCATGATCACTGTAGATAAAATCACTGCTATACAGGGAACATCAAATCCAGCTAACCAGTTCCAGGTTAAGAGAAGGGCAAATATAGTCATGACAGTGGTTAGAAATGTTTAAGGATTTTTTTTTAATTTTTTTATTTTTTTTAGTCTTGCAGATGGCAGACATGAGAAAGATATGGCCTTGACAGACCCCCACGTCTGTCTCATCAGCCTGCAGACAATTAGAGTCTCCTCTTGTTAAATAGGAAAGGTTAGCATTTAATAGTTAATGAAGGCAAGGGAATCTGGACAGATAAGAGCCTAGTCTGCAGGGGCTGCATTTGGACACTCGCAAATCGTCTTATCTCTTCTCAGAATGTCTGCTGTTGGTGAGATACAGTTTGGAGCCAAGGGAGGAGAGGAACAGCAGCATATACAAAGAGAACCACTATCTTCTCGAAAGAATTCTGCAGCAAAATAAATGAAGAGGCACTGCTTTGCAGTTTTATAGGGTGCTACAGCAACATGCTGTAGTTTCCCCCCTGGATTCCATGAACTAATCCCATGGCAGCTAAACTTGAAGATATTTACACCATTGTGTGATGGTGTAATGAGACCTGAGGAGACCATTGTGGACATGTTGTGAGATTACTACCTTTGTTACTTGTGTTGCTGCTCTGTGACCTTTATTGTTTTATACTCAACTGGCTCATGGTCCTCATGTGCACAAATGTGCTGAGCTGAATGAACCCCAGGCAAGAATGGAGAAGGGTTAAGCTTTTTCTCATGGAGGCATTCAGCTAACATGCCTTTGGGTTCAGAGTTATTTCAGGCCAGACAGCAAAAAAATAAAAAAATAAAATAAAAAATAAAAATGGTGTCTTACTCCAATGCAACTTTTCCCCTCCTTTTTGTGTCTCTCCTCTTGGGACAACCCTAGCCCAACCTCCCCAACTCCCTAGAAAGTACCGTCAACACAGGTCGTGGTGAATTTCTTCCATGGAAACTGTGTCCATCCCTCCCTGACAATATCCCTTCCTCACTGAATGGGGACAGATGCAACAAATGACTTCCAACCCTACTGCTTTGCTGACTTTTGCTGTCCAAAATGTAAGCTCTTCTTCTGTTCTGTGCTTTTCTTACTATTACCCAACTTTTCCCTTTTTCCTCCCTCCCCAACTTTTCTTCAGTGCCCTTTCTTATCCTATATCCACAACTCCCTAGGCCCTCAGCTCCTTCACTAAACCTTCCCTCCACATTTTTACCTTCGCTGATGCTTAACCCACCCTGAAGACATTGCTTCCACCAAGTGGAGGTAGCCCAATTCTCCAGCTCCAATAACTTGGGCAGCATAGTCCTCATCCTCAGAGCTGCTTCCAGGCCATGAGTCCTCCTCTCTCCTGTAAAAAGCCTTGCTCTTGTGAGACTTGAGACATCAAACGAAATCACCGTCTCTCTTCCTCTCACTCCTTTCTTTCTGAGCATCTGGCTTACAGCCCTGTTCTCCACTTCAAGCCTCAGCTCTATTGTGAGTTACTCTCCTGTTTACATGGGTCACCCATGCAACACCCTCACCTCTTGAATTTTTTATCTTTTCAGATCCAATGACATTTACCTCTCCCCACTTCAACTCCTCGTTCTCATGATCCCACACTTATCAAGAGCCTTCTCTGATCACATTGTTTTACACGTCCAGACTTCTCAACCAGTGAGGTCTACAGCTACTGCTCTTAGGCCTCATCAAGGGCTTCAGTCCCTCTGCTATTTCTCTCTGTCCATCCATCTCCTCCCACCTTTACTGCATTCCGCTCCAACTTAGTCCCCGTTGTGCATCACTTCAGCCCCTTTATTTTAATATTCTTGCCTGCTTGTCCTCCTATTTCAGCTGCCCATATAAATCCCAACCTTATATCAATCTAGTTACCGGTCTTCTCAGTTCCTGCCTCTCACAACTGATGATTTTGGTGACTATTAAACAGTCAAGTGTATTCATGCCACTCAAATCTTATGGTCTCCAGCCCTACTCTTGTCTTTTTAGTATTTGCCCTATATGTTGACTCCCTTTTCTTTGATTCCATGATAGGTCACCTTTACTGTTTACAAGGCATTTTTTTTTGTTTTGTTTTAGGTCAGAGATGAGTTCATAGCAGGTTGTCATCTAGTGTCAAGAATCTGGAATCACTCTAGCTCTTTTAGGTAACATTTATACAGCTGCTACGATCCATTATGGATTGATTTGTGATTTTATACAATGGTAGGTGATCATATATTTCTTAATTTTAAGTTCACAATGAGTAGTTCTCTGTGGTTCTCAACTCATCCACTGCCTATTCTACCCTGTGCTGGGAGTATACTTATTGATTAGCACTAACTCTTGCCTATCAATCCTTAACTCTAAAGTCCAATCTTAGTCACTTCAATAGGCTTTGACTTCTTGCAGAATTCTTTGCTGTTTTCCCTTCTCCTATTTGAATTTCCTCTAAGTTCCTGCTCTAACCTCACAGATACCTATAGTCTGATCAGCCCCAACCCCATTCTAAAGAAAGAGTCAGTTTTTTTGTTTTGTTTGTTTTAAGATTTTATTTTATTTTTTTATGAGTTTTAGGTTTACAATAAAACTGAGAGGAAGTTACAGAAATTTTTCCATATCTCTCCTTTCCCACACATGCATAACCTGTCCATTATCAACATCACTCACCAAAATGGTACATTTTTTAACAAGGATGAGCCTACATTGTCACATTAGAATCACCCAAAATCCGTAGTTCACCTTAGGATTCACTCTTGGTGTTGTACATTCCATGGCTTTGGACAAATGTGTAATAACATAGATCCATTATTATAATATCATTTCACTGTTCCCGAAATCTTCTGTGCTCTGCCTATTCATCACTCCTCCAATCCCAAAACTCACTTGTAATTCTTGTATGAGATTCCACTCATGAGATACGTGAATTTAAGCAACTTCCTTCTCCTTTTGATGCTCTAACTTCTTCAGTATGAAATGGAGTAGATGTCACTGCTGCCCAAAGAATCAGTTAAAGTTCTCTAACTTTAGGGTAAAATTTAACGTGAAAACAATTTAAATAGTTTTAGTTTTTAGAGCCAAATGATGCTTCTCATTCAGTGTACAGGAATAAATCCTAATATCTACTTTCTGCATAATTTGATATATTACATTCTCTATACTTGAAACATAAAAGATAAAGAGCGTATGTATTGCTGTATAAGAAGAATTTTTGAGTTGCAACTCCATGACTAGAGTTAAAGTCTTTTCCCTTTGTATCTACTGAACAAACTGCCTTATTCTCCTTTTAAATGCCTAGAATAAAATACACATCAATGAATGATAATAGCTAATGGGTATCTTCTCCATTATTAACTACTTTAATGCTCAAGACTGATACTTTTTCTCAAATGGGCTTCAATTTGCTTGCGATAATTCAGAAATGATAATAATAATTCCTGTGCTAAGCATCATCTCTTTCTACAACCCCAACGATTATCCCCGTTTTGAATATAAATAAACTAAGAGAAAATGAGAAACCAAAGATCACACAATGAGTAGTTTGGCTGATATTTAAAAATAGAGTTATGAGCACCTAAACATTTAACATTACTTCTTTCAAGAAGTCAGGTTTAAAAAGCCCCAAATGGCAATTTCCACCATGTTTTGAACACCTGTGTTCCCTCCCCTATGTCTACCAAGTCCTGTCCATCCTTCAAGACCGTCAACTGACTGCTCCTGTGTGAACTGCTCCTACCAGGTCACACAGATATTTCCCCCCTGAAGAATGACCTTGGTGGGGAGAGGGAGGAGGTTGGGATGGAGAAATACTTTGCAAAGAAGAGGCAAGGTCATAAATGATCTGCCAGTGATATGTGGAAAGAATTATGTAGAGAAGTACGTAGGGAAATTCAAATTAGGACCCATCTCATGAAGGGTGGAAAGAGCTGAGAGTCATGCAGGATGGACTGATAAACCGGGAAGGTTGGGTCATCTTACCAGGAAAGAGGAAGTTAGGATAACACATAAGCTCAGGACCACTGACTGGAAAACATATTTTTGCTTAACAGGAAAGTTTGGGCAGAGAAATGCCATCCTATTTAATTTTATTTCCTACGTAACACAGAAAAAAACATTGAAATAAGTATTTATGAATTTAATCAACTGATTTGGAGTTTGCAATAGTGCATAGTGTGCATCAGGATGCAATTAGACCAGCAGCATTTCTCATTCAAAAAAAACATGCAATCCTTATTTTAATGCTGCAATTTTTAAGCCATGTTGGGTATCTTAAATTAGAACCCAGAGTCACTCGTAAAGGGCTATAACACATAACTACCTGCCTCTAAACTCTTGTGCGTCAAATCCCTCACCTTGCTTGCAGAGTTATTTTTCTAAAATACAGGTCAGTTTGAGGAACTTTCCTCCTCAAAAACCTAGGGGCTTCCCACTACCTTGGGAGTAAATTTCTAGCACAGAGCACAGTGTTCCAAATTCTCTGTGCTGTAGCACCTTTCTGCTTCTCCTCGTTCATTACCCAGAACATCTCTGCATCAGTTGTTGATTTCCCTCCAAAGCTTTGCTCAGGCTGTTCCTGAAGCTTCTTTTTCTCCTCTCCATTGTTCTGCGTTATACGATCCTTTACTCCTCACTTTACTGCACCCTCATCATGAATCCCCAATTAATACTGCAACCTGAAGTGCCCTGAGCTCTGTCACACTCAGCTGCCGCACTCTGCCTTGTGTGGTATCTATTTGAATTCTCATCTGATCTCCACTGTATTATTATCAGCTTCTTTAATACTTTCTTAAATGTCCTACAGCAGCAATCCTCAAATTTCAGCTAGCATGGTGGGCTAGTTAGAACACAGATTGCTGGGACCCAGAGTTTTTGATTTCAGTACTTCTGTGGAGAGGCCCAAGAACCTACATTTCTAATAAGTTACCAGGTGATACTTATGCAGCTGATCAGGGAACCCCTGCACTATAGGGCCTAGCATAATATTTTAAAGATAGTAGGCTCAACAAATACTGCATAATTAGGTAGGTGATACAACCATACTCATTGATTGAAAATTTAGGTGTTTTATTAAGACTTTTAGCAGTGTGTCTACAAATATGAATGCTATAGTTTTCATTTAAGGATATGTGGGAGAAATGGAGTTTATATCATCTCTAAAAGTTCACAAGTTTATATTTTTAAGTGTCATCCAGGAAGTTCTGATATATGTTGGATTCTTTGAAAGTGGGTGATAGAGTACATGGTGAATGATGAATCGATAGGGGATTGGAAGGAAAGAAGACTGCAAATTCTCCTCAAGGACTCATAGCAATCTAAGTAATTCTCACTGTACCAACAAGGAAACGGATACTCAAGGAAAGGTCACATAACAAGGATGCAGTGGAACTGGGACTCCAGCTGGACTTTAGTCTCCCATGCTCATCCGTTACACATCTGACTCCTCAGAAGCAGTAGCATCTTCTGTGGAACTAAATAACAGGTACTAACAAAACACTAAGTTCAAGTTCAGGACAACCACCAAAAAAAAAATCTCAATTTATTTTGAATGAGTTGTAATTAGCAGGTGGGAAATATATGACACCAAGCATGTGCTGTCTGGTTCCCCGTGGTCCCTAGGCGCTACTCATTTCATGCTTCCTAAGCCGTGACATTGAATGCTGGCCTTTTCTCTTTGCCTGGTCATATCTGAGGCTCAGTGGTATTCACTTTTTTTTTTTTTTTTAATGTACACATGGCTCCTTTCTTCTTTGGGAAAATGGGAGAGATTAGAGTTGCTGCCACCCAGAGGTCAGAATCAGTTAATGAAACTGATAAGTTATCAGAGAATTAATCTATACCTGAAGGTAGGGAGCAAGGTTTTATAAGAGAATTATGAATTTCTAAACATCATTTATCTGCTCTAAGAGATTGAAAAAAAGCAGATCTAAGGCTCTTCTATGACAGTCAACTGGATGTAGATGAAGAAAAGGGGTTCTATGGAAAGTGATCTGATCATAAAATCCTAACTGGGCAGAACATGGTAGGTAGTCACATCCCAGGCTTATAACTTCTTTAGAGAAAAGTTTTAAGCCAGCTCTGTCCATTGTTCTCGTACATCTAGGTCAACACACCTCTCAAGAGAGCACATAATCATGTTAACTATCTTGTGATCCAATCCCCACCTTGCTTTCTCCAATCTTCCTTCCTTAATTTCAAATGCATATAAGAAGCGGCAAAACTCATCCTCCGGAGCATTTGAGATCTTGCTCCCCAGCATTTGTCGTCACTTTGGCTCAAATAAACTCATAAAAGTTCTCTACAGGTTTGGACATTTCTTACGTTGACATGGGTAATTCCTGGGTCTAGACAAACTACTAGAGTGGAGGTGGCGTAGGACATGGTGTACTGTGGAGGCCGTGGAGGGTGGAGGGAGACTGTTGTTCCTGGACCATCAGCATTGTCTAGGAACGTGTTAGAATTATAGGTTCTCAGTTTCTACACCAATAATGTACAGAAATTATGGGAGTGGGCCCAGAGGTCTGTATTTTAACAAGCCCTCTAGGTGATTATGACACAGGCTAAAGTTTAAGAATCACTGTTAGTGTTTAGTTATCAGTAACTTAGGCAATCCCCCAAACTTTAATGTCCTTTTCAATGACTGTTACTAAATCATAAGCAAGTAGTGCTTTGAACAAATTCTGTAGATATTCCAAAGTGTTTTTTGACATCAAAGGGTCTTAATTTTGGGAGAGATTTTATAAGAATACAAATGCTTGGTTTCTTTTCTTTTCTTTCTTTTTTCTTTTTTTGTTATTTAAAAAAAATTTTGTTTTGTGTTGAACGTACACTTGAGAACAAACATTTAAATCATAGCATAGCCAAAGCTTGTGTATACAAATTTAGAGTTGAAAGCTCACTTGAAATATCAGATCTAATCCTTATTTTAGATTTGACTCCCTGGGACCCCAGAGCACTCTTCATCCTACTGCCTGGGCTCTGCATTCCATGAGGCACCCCACTTTCACTCGGTCCGTGCTTAAAAAAGGGAAGAATAAATAATAATAATAATAATAATAGTGTCTTTCATTTACGTGGGTCATCATTTACCTTATCATATAAGATAATACCTAGGTATAACATCTCCATACAGTAATTAAGAATGTCTCTCTTTGGGTCTCTTTAAGTTTATAATTTTTTATTCAATTATATAAATATGTTGATGTCATGAACTATTCTCTGAGACTCTGATAACATTTAAGAATCCTATTCTGGAAATATTCTCCTCACCCAATACACACACCACATACATATGTGTCACATTACTCTATCCATCCAATTGCAGAATTCCCCCTTGAACCCTCAGGGTTCCCATAGAGCTCAAATAAGAATTTCTGCTTTAAGAAGCCTCATTTAACACCACGGATGAAGAAACATCCTTCCCAAATTATCCTTTTCGGTTCAAGGCTTTCTTTGGGAAACTTTTTTGCTCCTCCATGAATCCCATATAAATAACTGTCACTTTGTTTCCCTCACCCGTCTCCAATGCCCCAAACTCAGCCCTGCCTTTGCACACAGCCAGCAGCAGGGGCTAAGAATCAGACCCTCCAGTTTATGTCCATGGACGTTCTCTCTCTTTCTCTATAAGGACTCCTGCCCTGGCACACCACACTGGCACTGTCAATATTACTGGAGGGTGGGGCAAGTCCTGCAGGCAATTTTATGATGCCTCATTATACCGGAGATAAGCCGAACATACAACTCACTGCTGCTTGCTGGACATCCAGAAACAGGAGAGATTTTGTGCACATTTGGAAACCTTGCTTATTTTAAGAGTTTGTTTATAAATGAGTCACTTGTGGTTTTCTTTCTTGCTTGCTTTCTTTTTGTGGCTCTGTCCCTCAGAATGATAAAATTCCCAACTAGCTGCCACAGAGAGCAGATTAGTTTAAAATTTGTTCTAGTAGAAAAGCATATCTGGAGAAAGTGCCAAGGGACATGCCACAGCAGATTACAGTTTGCACAATAAATAGAGAGCCGAAGAGGCCTGAAGGGAAGGCTTGAGGTGAGCACAGAGGATGCCCTGAAGCAGTGAGAACTGAGGGGGCCACTGAGTTGGCAGATACCAAGAAGGCAGTTAGAGTGCTGACACCCTCTGTTAGGTCCACAGACATTGAGGCACAGACATCGTTATCAGGAAGTCCCAGGTAAAAATGTGAAAATCTTACTTCGGTATAGTTACTCTAGAATCATATAAACTACAAATCAAAATGAAAAAAATCATCACGGTTCCAGATATTTGAAGTGGGGTGGGTTGAGCAGTTACACGGAGAAGCAAGCTCACTGCGGGTTGGGCTGGAAGGAGAAGCACATCCGGCGGGTTGCTCCAGTGGATGGGACAAATGACAGAGTCGGACATCTTAGGAGGTGTGCTATGTGTGAAGGACTCCATAAATCAGGTCTATTTACTTTTTTCTCAATATGCTTCCAGTTTTCTGAAACACTTTTCAAGAACAAAGGGCCATTACTAGCTAGGCTGAAAAAAAATCTGGTCCTATTAGAAATCCTTTTATGCAACGCTCAGAATGACTTGGCAGATGAGTCTCTATGTAAAAATGGGATCCTAAATAAACAGTTAATATTTTGACAAAATGAAAATTATTTTAAAATCTTATTTAAAGCCAGTAGATTGTTTTTTAAAAGGTCTTCCTTTTAAATTGAACCATCATCTAGGAAAATGTCACAGGTTTCATAGTAGATAAACTTTAATACATATGTTTGGAGTAACGACGAATAGCTAATGTGTTCATTATTCATGACAATTGTACGTGCACCATTTTAATCTTCATTATCCTCTATAGACATTAGCTAATTTATCTGTAGTTGGACTCCTGAGCAGTGCCGTGTTGCTTCTGTTATTGGGCAGGCAGAAGAATTAATGCAAAGTGAAAGGCCTTGATTCTCCATGGTCCCATTTCTGAACATTGATTCAGCTGAAATATTGAAGGCAAGTAGTTGAGTGTAGGTAAACGCAAAGGAAAAATATTTGATTGGGTGGGTGAGTGAGAACATGATTGGAAAGTGTTGATGCTATTTACTACCCAAGAAAGCTTAAATGAAGCAGGGATCTGGGAACAATTAAGGGCCCATATGCATTTCCACTTTGATGCTCCAATTATAAGGCCAGACTCTGCTTCCTGTGGATAGCACCATGGAGTTCCCCCATATCCTTCCCTCTAGGGAGACAGAAGCAGTTTGGCTTTCCTTAGACTTCCCTGTTTTCTTTCTATCTCTGTCATACTGGCACCAACCCAAAGTGAGCATTTTCACCCTCAGGCAAGTTTGTGATCTCTCTCTCACTCTCTCTCTCTCTCTCTCTCTCTCTCTCTCTCTCTCTCTCTCTCTCCATCTCTCTCTCTCTCTCCAGCAAACAACCTTTAGTCGTTCTCCCCACCCCTACAACCCCACATGTAAATCTCTTTTGTCAAATGCATTCATGTCTATGGGAGAACAGCTGGTCAGCTTTCCTAGCTTCCTAGGACCAGTAAAACTCTATTACCCTTTCTCGGTGATATTTTTTGGACATTTTCATTTGGTTTGTCTAAAAGTGGCACTGATGACATTTAACAGAAGTTGATTTTGGAGGATCTGGTAGAGCCGTAGGTAGCATCTTAAGACTGCGTAACCCTTAATTCCCTGTGGACCCAAACCTTTCTTCAGGAGTTTTCCTATGTCAGCTAATTCAGCTTCAGAGTACAGCGTCTCGAGTAGGTTGTGGAGGTTGGCACCATTCCTCTACTTATTAATCATGTAATTTGGGGAACTTGGGGAAATTGTTTTATTTCTTTAAGTTTTAGTTTCCTCATCTCTAAAATGGGAGTAATCCAAGTGAAACACTTTAAGGAATTCCTAGCTTATACCAATCGTTACATAATTATAAACTATTATATTATTTATTATTTCATAGCAATCATAATTTGATAATTGTATTTGAATTTGAATATTTTTATCAGGCTAACAGATTCCTTTGAAATTTATGGAAAAGTGCTCATAACTGGTTTTATTTTCTACTCTTAGAAAAATATTAAAGAAACTATAAATTTCCTCAAGACAAAAAAAACAAAATGACTTGCCCATGGTTACCTACAAAGATTTGAATTTTGTTACCAATGGCAACCCAGCATCTCTCCATATTTATGCCATCTCTGCCTTGTCTTCCTTTCTTTTGTGAAATTCTCCTTCAAACAACTGGTGATACCTCCTTACATCTTCCCCCCCATCTTTCAAAGATATCTCTCTGGCTGACCCTGGGCTTTGTCATCACTGTCTTACTGCCACTTTCTTGTAGTCCACATGGTTTCTGAAAGCTAGAAGTAGGGAAAAATGGAACAGGTCTGTCCACGAGAGATTATAACAATGATTAGAAGAGGAGGGGCACTGAGGAGAGAAATAATTCACTTTGATCCTGGCAAAGGAGAGAAAATCTTCAAAAGACAACTCTCTTAAATTTAGCTCAATTCTCCTTGGCTTTTCTTCTTTTTCCTCTCAGGAACAATTCTTGTCTGAGATACTTCTTTTGAGATGGTGTCAGCAAAAAGGCCCAGCAATGGCAAAAATTTTATCAACTCTGGCATGGGCTTGTCCACAGGACAGAATACTCTTTCAAAACTAGGAAGTAGTTAGTGATTGGAAAAAAAGAGACATTAGAGATGGGCGGGGAGAAGAGGTGGGCAGCGGTATTGACAGGCTTCGGGGAAACAAAGTGGAGTCAACTCAAAGTGGCATCTTTCAGGGCAGTGCAGACAGAACCAGGGGCCTTGTCCTTTTTCGTAAGTTGCGTTTGCTCTCCTATGACAAGATGACAGAGCAGCATATTGGGAAATCTTTTGTCTCTTTTCCATCCCAAAACAGAATATAGACATTGACATTGTTCTTTTCAACTTCACAGCAGTAAAAGATCACATGTGAAATGAGCTGGATGCTCCACAGTCTGACGCCCTGTAATTGGACGTCCTGCGATATGAAAAAAAAAAAAAAGCTGTAGTAAGTGACTGGTTGGGAAAGTTGGTTGTTTGGGGAATGAGTTTTATTTGGGGGAAGATTTAGGCAATACCATTTGAATAAAATGTATGAGCATTCAATAATGCTCATAGAAGTTTCCTTAGATGTGTGTACAAATTTTAAAGCATGCATAGAAGTTGCCTAAAGTTCTGATATTTTTCATGTAGTATATTCTTTGTGATTAAAAAAAAAAAAAAGCCTGCTTGAAAATGACTAACCTCATAAACCATTCTAAAAATATTTACAAAATTAAAGAAATGATGCAAATTCTCCTGTCATCTTTCTTTTCTCTTCTGTTTAATCAGGCCATGGTTGAGGTTTTGGTCTTGCTTGGGGACATTGCGTGTCTCTCTTCTTACAAAATCCTATCTTGATTCTTTCAAAGACAGAACATAATTCATTTAGTTTTATACCACTTCCCAAGTATCTATATATTGACTCTTTACTATCTCATAAAAAGTGTCCCTCTCTCCTCTCTCTTATTCTTTTTATGCATGTAAGGGTCACTTTCTTCTATGGAAAGGAATTAACTAACTCCATGTATAGCCCCAAACCAGTTACTGTAAATGTGAAACCCAACCTTTCCATCATTTCTACAGAGACTGTCAGGCTTTTCTCTCTCCTCCTGGTGATGCATTCCAGTTAATGGTTTACCCTCTTGGAAACTTAGGGCCTTAGGTTAATTGGTTGATCTAAGATATTGTGAACAAGAGTTTCAGTTTCCTACCTCCTCCAATTTTCCTCAGAATGACTGGGAAAGAATTGGAAGCTAAAATCTTTTTTAAACATTAACAGGTATAATTTGAAGCTTTGGTTGAGTCTGGATACACACAGAGAGGTAAGTCCAGAGGAGTTTGCTGTAATGGTTGGGGGGTGCTGAATTGCTTTCCATAAAAATGCTTGAGGAAGTTTATCTTTTTGTTCATAAGAGGGAGAATACAGAGAAGCTGGGGTGAGTGAAAGAAGACATGGGGACAAGACCAATGACTTTTAAGAATAGACATGTCTAATATTCCATTCCAGATTTTGGTGTGAAGAGGCAAAGTAAACCTTTTCCTTTAATATCTCTACAAACCTTCAGCAAAGTCAGCTCCCCACATGGAGGCTCTTTTATATCTAGAAATCAAGGGAAGAAACTGAGCTCAGCAATTGGGTTAGTGTGGAATAGGAGACATCAATTCATTAGGATGGGAAGTTGGAATCAGGAGTCTATAAGTGCTAGAGGAAGTTACAGGAATCCTAAGAAAGGCAATGGATTTCTTCTGGGTTGTGGTATAGGAATTGGGGCCAATCTTATCATGATCTTAACAAGGCAGCATGACCCCAGATGGCAGCTGATTATGAGTCTGAGGCCCTGACTAGTTTTGACTCCTGGCTCAGCCACACATTAACTAGTTAATATGAGAAAGGTACAAAATGGTTTCCGCATCAGTAAAATGGGAATGATATTTTGTTATAATCGATTCAGGATCACCAATATATGTTTAAATAGTTAAATGTTAGGTGAACCATTGTTAAAGAAAGGAGTATTCTCAATGTACCACCCCTCCCTATATTACTTTTGAATTGTGAGGGAAAATGTCTTTAGACACATAATTGAGAAATCACAAGTGGTCTTGTAATTGAGACATCCAAGAGATTTGTCACCAATAGTAAGAGTGATAATGGTACGAATATTTTGTGGAAGAGCATCCTTGTTTAGGGAGACGCATGCTGAATTATCTAAAGGTGAAGTATCATGATGTCTACTGCTTACTTTAAAGTATACCATATATGCCATATATATATATATATATATATATATATATATATATATATATATATATATGGATATATATAAATTTATAAATAAATTCATAAATAAATATATACACTTACACAACACGTATCTGTTTCTCTCTACATATATACAAATGTATGAGTCTCTCTCTTGCTCATATATATATATATATATACACACATACATATGCATATATATATCTCTATATATCTTTATCTCATAGATCTGTTTTATTTATTATATAGATACAGATACACCATGCAAATGGGGCAAATATTAAAAATCAGTGAATATAAGTGAAGAGTGTGTTTATTGTACTATTCCAAATTTTGCGAAATAAAATGTTTACTATGTAAAAAATTTAAAGCAAAATATCTAGTATCATCAAACACCGTATCTATGCTCATTTTGTGTTGATTATTCTTTACCTCTTTCTTCTTTTTCCACTCAGATTTGTTCACTTTTCCCCAATCACAATAAGTCCTCATTATGGTTATTTAAATATACCCTGGATCTTGTTACATTGTCTGAAAAAATAAAATAAAAAAGAAAGAAAAGAAAAAGGGAGTTTCTGAAAAAGCATAAAGCACAAAAGGACAAGGTGTAAAAATGCTAGGAGTGGTGATAATTGGCAGCTCTGCAAGCTTGTTCTGTTTTCCAAAAGGAGCAGTGCATGGTGTTGCATGTTAAATATTTTGCAGAATTAAGAGAAAGAGATCAGTAGTTTACACACACACACACACACACACACACACACACACACACACACACTGCCCAGAATATTAATATTTCTCAATAAATACCAAAATAGAGTATTATTTTATTTCAGAGGGCTGATTTAATAATGCAAAAACCAAAATAATCTTTTCTGAGAGCCTCCCTCCCCAAGGTAGTAGGTTTTAATGCCTGTGGAAATGATGAACATTCATTTGGAAATTGCCTCAGGGGCCTGAATTATGTGCACGGTTAATTATATACCATTGAAAAATATTTCTGCCAAACTCGCTGGTCAATTTAACTAGAGGCCAGTGTGTATCTTGACAGCAATAAACACCTTGGGGTGCTGGGAATTATTTTTTTTTCTTTTGCAGTACCTACTTCATATCCTTAAAGATGGAATGGATATAGGAAGGAGACAGGCAGAATATACTCCATGTGGGTGCCCCTCTGGGCCATCGTTCTCTTGAATGTCACTTCTCTTGGTGGTTATAAAGTGAGTCCTTTTCATAATTCGATCATTAATCCTCAAAGCTCTCCTGGTAGAAGAGAGTGGCAAACTATTTATCATCCCAGCTTGTAAAGTGAGACAACCAGAGGTCTTGTGGGGAAATCATTTTCTAAACCATGCAATGAAAACACAGTTTATTCATCTACCTTTCTTTCACTCCCTGTACATGAAGCACAACATGGAATATAGGAAGATGTGAGGAAAAAAGGAGATTAAGACATAGCTCCTGCCAGCTAAAATAACAACAACTACGATGAAAATATAAATGTGTGTGCGTGTGTGTGTGTGAAACTGCTATGCAAACTTTTGCCCAAACGTAAGCTGTGATTATTACTTTATTCATCACTCTATGTCTATAAGGGTGGAGTTCTCAGGAATTGAAAAGGAAAAAGAATAATGATGTACTGTTTGGGAAAACTATGAGCAAGTTTCGAGTGAAAGCCATTGTACTGAAGATCTTTAAAAACACAGTTGGGCAAGAAACAGGACAAGTGCATTTAAATGGAGGATGTAGCGTGAGTGATAAGGTATGAGAAAGACGATGACAAAAAGCTCTCTGATGGCAACGGAATGGTAAAGTACTAGGAAAAATGGCCGTCAGGGTCAAGATAAAACGTGCGAGGATGAGAAGTTCAGTAGCTGGAAGGCAGTAAAGCCCATAGTCTTAGGGTTTAGTGGGATTCACAAAGCAATAAAGAGCAACTGTAGGATTCTATAAAAAGAAATACTGTGACAAAGCAATGCTTGGGAAGATGAAGTCTTTTCAAGTGTTTTGAATAGATTGTGCACCATTGAAACCAGAAGGGGAAGGAGGTTTTCAAGACAGAACAGACTCAGGGAAATAAAGATCTTGCTTTGATCAGCGATGTTAAGACTGAGACAATGGCTGTTTTGAGAGCACAGCTGGGGCATATGCTCAAGAAGTAAGGCTTTGCGAGATGTTAAGTGTGTGAAGACAAAAGAAGGTTAAAATGGATCCAAAGTCAGAAAAGATTCCCACTGGGGGCCCGGGCAGAAAGATGGACCTATTGAGATTCAAGTGAGCTAGATGAGACTGGAAACCAGGATAGCACTAAAACCCAGAGCTCTTAAGATCTTGTCATTGCTCAGTCATCACCGGAAAACTGCTGATCACCAGCTTCTGCTCTGCAGTTCTCTATTGTCCCCGAGTTGCTGTGAATGAACCTTCGCTCCATCTCAGAGCTGCAGGCTCCAAGTGTCCTGCCTGGTCTCCCGTTAAGGGGTGAGGACAAAGCCAGTGCCAGGGCAGTAATTGTCATCTTGCTGAGGCATGCATTTTAGGTATTGCTCTTGTTGAGAATTTCTAACAAGTGATTTTAAAAATGCCTCACTGATGTAACCCCTGCAGGGTTGGCTCTTGCCTTTTCCTTGCAAAGAAAGCATGGAGTCCCCTGTCATGGTGTCCCTCAACCCAAATGTACTGTGAGGCGCAATCATACATATTTGTACAGAGAGAAGTTGCAGGGGCTGCTGTGAATATCTGGAACTTCTGTCCCTTTATGGGCTCACGTTCTGGACATTTCTCTCCTGGCTGCTCAGTGTTGTGGGAAGAAAGAAATTCTAGAATCCTTTCTTTTAAAAAAAAAATATTTTTATTTTATTCTGTTAGCAGGGTACAGAACAGGACTCCCTATACCATCTGGTCATATATTAATCATGAAAATGACCATTAGTGTTTTGCATAAGTCTATGAGCCCGGACTTTGGGGAAAATCTGTGTGACATGTAGTGATCTCTGTACTTATCTGGAATATTTGGAAATAAAAAGATGCTATGTTTATTTAACCATGCTTATATAGTTCTTACTGTGTGCCACACTCTGTTCTAAGTGCTTTCAATCTTGTAACAACCCTATGAGGTAGCTATAACTATGATCCTCCTCCTCATTGCTTTCAGATGTGGAAACTGAGGCACAGAGAAACTAAGTAACTTGCCCTCCATTATATAGTGAATAAGTGGGGAAGTTGGGATTCATTTCCGAAGAGTCGGGTGCCAGATTTTTGGGCTTTTAACCCTTGTGCTATACTGACTCTTGAAATGAAGATGGAGATATGTGTATCGCCAGGTGATGTTTTTTATGTATAGATTAAATCATGCAATTTGTAAATTTGGAAAGAAGCCTCATATGTTAAAAGACAGCAAGGCCTCTGTACTACCTCCATCTCTTTCCCCACCTTCCCCGCCGTGTTAATCCACTTACACATTTTCGCAGCCCATAGGGGTAGGGGAGCGGAGGCATTATGGATATTTCTACAAATTCCGAGGGCCCTGCCCTATAATTCTTACCTCCTCATCTCATATAGGAACTGTTGGAATTCTTGGCTTTTTGTGGGTAGAAAGAAGAGAGACTTAAGATATAAGGGGAGTGGAAGAGGGGTCATCGTCCTATACGGTCTCCCTGTCATATTGTCTTTGCTTTCCTTTGTTATCAAATGACTAATGTTTGAATTCCAAAGGTAGTTGGTATAAATAATTTACCTAAGCTAATTTATCTGGGCAGAGGCTATCATGCTAGGACACTATAGTACCAGAGTGGTAATTGATTGAGTTACTTTAGAGTCACTTGCCCAAATGCAATTTAACCCACAGCTGTCCATCATTCAATTAAAACAATTGGGGGTAGGGGTGGGGGTAGAGGGCACTGGCGCTTCTTTCCTGAGCAGAAGGCTGTGGGCTGGGCCTTTTCTGAAAAAAGGTGTCTCTTGGTATGGCAAGCCCTATCACCTCCATTCCAGCCAGTAAGTATGCTCATTGCACTCCAAACATATTTTATACATTGTTACTGCTTTTATTCTTTGGTTTATGCCTGCTCCTCCATTAACAGTGTTTCTTCCCTCACTTCAATGACATAACTCTTCACTATCCTTGAAAACTCAATTGCTATTGTCCAGGAAGTTTTCCATGCTTGTTCCTTCTAAACATGATTGCTATCTGATAATATGCTTCCAAGATATTTTAATTTATGTACTATTTATTTGATATTCATCATTTGCTGTTATCTATAGCCTATTTATGAGTCCATTTCTCCCCAACTATATTATATGCTAGTTGAGGCTACATAATAGGTACCTGAATGAAGCCTTGTTAATTGAGAGTCACTTTTCTGGAATGCTATAATCTCTATAATCTCTGGGAACTCACTGGATCCTTGGTTGTCTCTTGTAAATCAATATCTTGAGCCACCCCTTTCTCCTGTGCCACTAATATTACAGAAATGTGTCACGGACCAACTCAAGAGTAGAACATTACAATATTAACCAAAGAGGAGGAGGATAGCATATATGATTAAGGATTAAGGGAAGAGGTATTCGAGGAGGCTCTGACCTGGAGATACAATGACCTTGGTTACCTAATTTTAGAATAGCAAGGATTTCAGACTCACAGAATCCAACCCATTCCAAATAAACTCACGAAAAGACAATGGAGCTAGATCAATGGATTATCAGAATTCTTTTCCACCAAGGTTATCCTGTAACCAAGGTTTTGCCATCCTGTAAACAAAAAGATGAGTTTCATGAACTATAACATCAATTTAGAACCTAGGGGTAAGCCAATGGCTATCTTAGTTTGACCTTTAGCACATAGTCTATTTTAGACTAAATTTTATTATGGAAGTATATTCCACAACGTGCTTGTAATGAGAAATAGAATCTAATCAGGGCTGACAGCAGCTCCTGGCCTCAGCAGGACTAACTGCAGTCTGAGCAAGTACATGGCTTGGTGGGAGTGTGGAAAGAAAATATGGTGGAATTGTAAGAAGACAGAGTGACCAGAGTAACTCGGAAAAAGCTATGCAGGCACATGTTAATTGCATGGATTCGATTGGCAATGGTTAAAATATTGACTAACCCACTGCATTTCCATCAAGAGCTAAGTAAATGTTGTTTTTGAAGTCTGTCAACAAAAACTCACATAAGAACAGAAGTAGCTAAAAATCTATTAATTCAAATCACAAAAAACACAAGAGAAAAAAAGAAATAGTTTAAGAAACTAGTTCTTCAAATTAAAAGGATTAACATTAAAATATTCTACTCTTTCTTTAAGGACCCTAAGGAAACAATTTTTAGAACTATGGAGCATGTTTTGCTAATAAAACCATTCGATTTTATGGTTTATTTTTCAACATTACACTTGATTTGAAAAGAGGAATAAGAGTCTTATAGTCATTGTAGAAAAAGGAAGATAGAAAACTATAAAAAGATAAAACAACTTCCTCATAGTTAGGTGATGAGTCAGCATGGGTCCAAGTTTTGGAATATGGATCTCTTGGCACCGACTCTGGAAAATGCTTTCAAACTCTAAAATCCTATAAAAATGGAGAGAATAATTACCAATAGAGAATGATTGCCTTTCACACAGTAAGCACTTTACTAATCATGTTGAATCGACTGTACCCGAAGAATTATTTTTATGTTCTTTTTCTGTCTTTTTTTATTTTATTAGTTATCTTTTTTCCCCCTCTGGGTAACATCTGTGCATAATACAAATTAAAAAGTTTCTCCATTTTTATCCCCATATGTAACCATTTCTGTTGGTTTCTTATGTATCTCCCTAGAGCCAATCTATGCACTAAAAAGCTTTTATGTGCAAATAGAGTTATATTTTACACATTTTTCTGCATTTTGATTTTATAATTAAACTTGTACCATACAAACTTTTGTATAGTTGTCTGCCTTATCTTTCTTAGATGCCACATAATATTTCATTGTACACATTTATGTTAAAGATATATATTTAACAGCCCTCTAATGACGCATTTAAATTGTTTCTTTTTTTTTTTTTATTGTATTACCAACAGTGTTTCAATTAATATCTTTGTTCAAAGACATTTGGCATGAGTGGGAGTATGTCAGTAGAATCATTTCCTAAAATTGGAACTTACTGGGTGAGACAGTGGGGTGCATCTATAAATTTGATGGATATAACCAAATTGCTCTCTATAGAACTTCTACCAACTTATATTCACAACAACAAAGGAAGAAAATGCCAGTTTCCCCATATTCTGTTCAATGAGCATGTTATTTAACTTAAAAAAAAAATATTGCCAATTTAATCCATGTAAATGTTATCTTAATTATTTTATTTTTCATTTTTCTTACTTTGAGTGAGAATGAGCATTTCAGCATATGTTTAAAAGTCACTTTTATTTATTTTCTTGAACAGCTAGCGTCAGTTTTAAAATGTATCCTTAACTTAGCTTTTTAATTGAATTATTATTTAAATAAAAAGAAGACCTATAGTGTATTCATAATTTATATCTTGGTGATCTAAATTGTAACATTTGCACTTGACCTCTCATAGTTTTCTCAAGTGCCTCTTCATTTTCTCTTCTAAAAATGAAGAGGGGTGTATGTGTGAAGTAGATTATCACCAAGGTGGCTTTTATCAGCATATCACTTGTGTGACTCTGCCAAGTATATATACTTGTCCCTATGTTACCTGTCTTTAAGTGTCAAAATATTCATGTGTACAGGTTATCTGGGTATATTAACCATTAGATGACTGGATTGATATCAGTGAGGGCAAATGGCAGAATAAAGCTGAGGGTTATCCTTTTTATTTTTTTTCCTTTGAAAAGGATTAATAGAGTCTGTTTTTTTCCTTCTGATGAACACATTTTACAAATTCTTTATGTGATTTCAATTCATGATTAAACCTAACTTCCCTATTTCATCTTAGAGATTCTTCTCTAGTCCCAGGAATGGGAGATAAGCGATCTGAATCTTTTAGGAAGTTCTGAGGTCACTATCAGAAACCCCATATCAAAGGAGATGACTTTTACCAGAAAAGGGATTGGCTTCATCTTTTAACACACAAAGTCTGCCCTATCAATGAAAACGTTCTATGTGAGATCTTCTGGTGAATGATTGATGCTATCCCTTGTGTCTGCTGAAAACCTCCCTGGGTTTGTGCAGGCTACATTTCTCTAATCTAATTTCCAGGAAAACGCCAGTAGAGTGATAGCCTGTATCTGGCAACACTGGACTGTGTCACATGACTCCACAAAGCAGATCAGAGGTGGGCAAAGGATCTGGGCTGGTCTCTGTTGTCAATTTTATTGACAGAAAAATGAGTCATTAAAAAAAGAAAGCATCTGAAATTATAGAACTAATTTAGTTCCTGTGTATTAACCAGCAATTCAATAAAGCCTGAGAGCAGTCTTCATGCACCTGAAGTAGCTGAGTGTAACTGATTTAAAAATCTGTTAAGTTTAGTCCCAAGAAAAGTCATAGACATGCTGATTTCTCTTTCCTTCTCTAAAACGCATTGTGTGCAAACCTAGAAAATATTCAGCCCTATGCAAGATGATGATAACATTTCACTACCTTCTCAACTTCTTTCTTCAGGAAAAATTTTGGAATAAGAAATAAATTAGAGTCTTTTGTTTCCTGATTTGAGGATTTGATTTTATCTTTCAAAATGCTTTATTAAAATGTTCAATTTTTTAACTTTTGATATCACTATAGGGAAACGAGATTTGCTACAAAAGTTCCCATTTGCCTCTACTCATATTTGTCTATTGCCATCAGAAATAGTATTGGTGAAATTACTATTGAGTATAGAAACAATTAGGGAAAATTTGACAAGCTGAGAGATTTATAAAAAATCCAAATCCCTGTAAATTCTAAAGTAACTATACTGAATAGATCAGACTTCATACCTTTTATTTTTTTAGGAATGTATCTTAGACACATCTTTAGATATAAAAACTAAAATCAAATTGAAAAAAGGAAAATATTCTGTGATATTTTTTAATTGGATGCCTTTCATACAAATACGTTTTTTTAAAAAAATAAGGAGCCACTAAATAATATGAGTTTATGCTGCATATTCCCAAGACTGTTATCAGACAGTATTTTCCTCCATACTAGTGTCCTCAGTGATGGAATATGGAAGAACAGATGGACCACACTGGTGACTGTATACAAATTAAATGTTTATAGTTTTTCTTTATGCCAATAATAACTATCTAGAAAATATAATGGAGAAAAGATACCATTAAAAATTGCAACGAAAAAAGAAAATCATAGGAATGACCTTAGAAGAAGTGTCTATCTGACATGGACAAAACTACTAACCTTTCTTGAGAGTCACATGGATGATTTGAATAAATATCTTTCAAACGTAAAACAAAATATTGTGGATGTCAGTACTCTCCAAAATGATGTTTACATTTAATGTAATCCACTTAAACATTTGAATTTTTGAGAAATTTTCTAATGTTCATTTGGAAGGATAAGCAGATAAGAATTACCATTTTTGAAAGAAAATTGTAAAATGAAACTTGCTTTGCCAAAGATGTAAACATGTTACAAAGCTACAAATGTGAAACAGTATGGCATCAGTGGCAGGATAGGCACTCAGATCAAAGAACCAGCGCAAACACCAGAAAAAGACCCCTGTATAGAAGTTTTTAGTATATAATTAAAATGACATTTCAAATGAGTGGGGGAAAGAATGAATTATTAAATAACTTGGACAATTGGTTAATTATTTTTTATAAGGTAATGTCTTTGTCTTATACCAGAACAGAAGTGCCAGTGGTATGTTGGGAATGGGGTACAGATGAGGTGGGATATGATCCCCTTGGTGACTAGGGTAGCTGATAAACTCTGGCCAAGAGTTTATCCCAGAACGCCATGAAAATAATCATTTCTATGCATCCTTTGATGCAAAATATGGCAGAATGCACTGTTTTTTGTTATATGCCAAAGTAAATTTAAAATGGATTTAAAAACTAAATGCAATTAGAACTGTTAAAGAACTACCAGAAAATGTGAACAAATATTCTAGGTTCAGAAAGGCCTTTGGAAGAGTAAAGCAGAAGCTAGAAATTGCAAAGGAAAACAAATGAGATTTGATGTGCTAAAATGAAGATTTCTGTAGCTCAGTAGTAGAATATTAACAGCATTAAACGACAAGTGACAAACTGGGGAATATGTGTCAGACAATGCTGAATGAATGGAAAGCTCCTACAAATCTATAAGAAAAAGATAAATATCTACATTTTTTTAAAGGCATGAAAAGACAATTCATACAGGCGATTTTAAAAAAAAATATCAACCTTATGAAAAAATGTCAAAGATAATTAATAATAAAGAAATGAAAACTGAAAAAATGGTGAAAATCACAAAGATAAAGATTTATAACTCCTAACATTGGCTATGGCATCAGGTATCGAGCTCTTCTATACATTTCTGAGGAGTAAATAAATTGAAATAAAGTTTTAAAGGGCATTCAAATGTTCGTACACTTTGACCTAGTAGCTTTGGGAATCTATCCTAATAATTAAAGATGGCATCACAGTTAAATGTATTCAATCAGCATAATTTATAGAAGTAACAATTTAAAGAAATCTGAAAGTTCTTTATGTCTAGGAGATTATATAAGTTCTGTTTTACATATAGTATACAGTTCTGTTTAGTCATTGAAAGTGTTACAGAAAATACTTACTGGTAAGAGAAAAATCCTCATGAAGTAGAACCAAATAAGTACATAGTTAAATGCAGGATATAAGGATATGACACTATTTTTTGTAAAACATAAACAAATGAAAAAAAGTAGTGCACAGCAAAATGTAATTGATTTTGTATCAGTACTGCATTATAGGTAACTATTGCTTCTTCTCTGTGAATTTTACATATTTTAAGTTATCTTCACTGAACATGTATTCCTTCTTTAACTATTTTTAAAAGAGGTGTTATTAAAATACAAAAAATGAAAAAGTTTATGTTATTTCAACTATGCTTATAGAAGCATGATTTAAATGACTGATTCAAACTTTGACCACATATTAGGGCTCCCATACCCCAGAAGAATCATTCTTCTGGTTATTGATTTGCTGTAATCACAGAAGATTTGGCACATCTTACAAGATGGGATGATGAGGTAGGATTGGAAATATGCAGTGAGACTTGTGCAGTAGACAAAACTCTTTAATTCTAGCTTTGCTATATATCCCACTGAGAGGGCATCACCTGAATAAGATGTACCTTGTACTTAGCCCATAAATATTTGATGATGTCTTTTGAAAAATCCCTCCTTTTATTCACTTAACATTGCAGAAAACCTTGCATCATTGATTCTGAGAAAACTGGTAATCAAAATTTAAAACTATCATTTACCTGTAAACTACCTGAAAGTTTGTGTTTATTTGGTGCTATATTTTACTTCATATATTAAGAAATACATTTAACTTCCAGGACTATGTATTATGTTACAGGGGAATCCTTTATCTCACCTATTTTCATAGCACTGTGAAATGGGGTGTGGCTTTATGTGTTCATAGGTTTGGGGAATTTACACAACTTAATGGCCTACTGAGATTTATTTTTTTACATGTAGAATATTGAAATCTAACATTGTCATGGCTGTAATGACATTGACAAAGCATATTCTTATTTGAAGGTCTAAAAAGTGGTGGCCAAGAATTGGGTTTAAGAGAAAGAGAAAGCATATGAATGTGCTGTAAGTGTCTTGAACATTTAGGAATATTTAAATATTTCTTATAACACAAAGTATTAAATTGAATAAAACTGATCAAGGATGACGTGCAATTTGTGGTATCTTTTTCTTAGTTCTGAAAAAGCCTAGGGACTTGTATTACCGTTTACTTCAGCTAGCACACTCACTCTCCCAGTGAGGTTGTGGCTGAACTTGAACCTGGAATGAGCATGTAAAAGGTCCTTCTGACAGAAGTACAGGAGGCAGCTTACTAGATAATGTGTCGTGTTCCGCAGCGTGGGTTTCCAGGCAACATCAATTTGACCACAATATGTTTCCATGGTTTCCACACTTATCATTCTCTACCTTAGTAATGAACACCAATAAAATATGACCTGACTGGATAGCAAGAAAAGAATCTGAAGAACACTCTTTTTATAGTTTCTTCTCTTATAAAACCCTTGACTGACTCCTTTTGCTAAGGCTGTCCTAAATTTTACTGTACAGTACAGTTATGAGGTCATTAGCTTTCAGTATTTCAGGAGGGTTCTATGCTGCAATCAGATCAATATTGTGTGCCTTGCCTGTGTTATTAGAAGAAAGAGATATCTGCCTAGGAACTGGAGTGAGGAAGAAAAATGCTAGCGAGTGGCATAAACAGGAAAATGCCTACTGCTGCCAATGCCTATAAAATGCTCAAAAATCTGTATCTTTAATGGATAAGTAACAGATGGAGCTGTCAGGTAATGGTAAAAGGCAAAATCAATTGTAATATAAGGGATCCTCCTGAGCTATCTGGAGAATAGGCACACTGCATTCAACTTTCAGCTCATCAGGGCTGGGTTAGGTGATGGAACAAGATGGGAGCAGTTTTTCATGCAGTGATGGCTTAAAGATCACTCAGTCACAAAGAGGTTCTTTTGTGGAAGATTCAACAGCTAGTTTTGTTTTCTGTGCCATGTGTATGTAATTTTCATCAGTAGGAATTCACGGCCTGCGGTTCCTTTTAATAGAAAGTGCACCACAATTGGGAGGAAGGGCCTTACTCCCTATAATATTGAGACTCCCCATACCCCCTCCTCCACTGCAGCCCTCTGTCTCTGCTCTCCAGCACCTGGCTTGACTGAAGCTGCTCTCAGCTTCCCTAGTTGGGCAGGAGGCTTTACCAGTGGAATTTGGGGCACCTGTCCTGGCAGGTGGAAGTGGTATGAAGGGCCTTGCATCTCATGCATTTGGCAGAGCAAGACTGGAAAACCGGGAGCCCCTGCTCCTCCCTGGGCAGAGCAGCCTGACAACAGACAACTTTGCTGCTTGGGTTGTTTGTGACTACTGCTGGCACCTGAGTCACGTGCGGAAAATCCCTGGCAAAACATCTTAGGGGTCTGTTTCTCCTGAGCATCAGGAAAGCTCCTCTAGCGACTACTGATGACAACTGGGAAAACCATATTCCTTTTCATTCTCCACCTGTCCCCCCCACCAAAGAAAATGAGAGAGAGAGAGAGAGAGAGAGAGAGAGAGAGAGAAACCTGTGTTCGAGGCTAACTGAAGAGAGGTTGCACAGTGACCGCTGGATAAAAACTCCTATCCATGTTCATGGATATGTTCAGATATGTTGGAAACCAAAGGTTAAGAGCCCCAGAATAGGGAAACCATCTTTACTTTTGAAATTCCTCAAATGTGTATGTCCAGATAGAGAGCTCTAGTCATGGCCAACTTATTTATTCCATCGCTTGTAGGTTGTGTCACCATGAGCAACTTATAGGTTCCTCACGCATAACATTGAGATAGTAATGATTTCTGCAGCACAGTCATTGTGAAGCTTAAATGAGATGCTGTATCTGATGATGGGGTATAGAATAAAAATTCAATGAATGTCACTTATCAGCATTATGCATTCAAGGGAACAAAATAATATTTTTCTAATTCTACACATTTTCTAGCTATTCTATGCATAGTCTGCTTTTATTCAGGAAAAACACACACACAAAAAACAACAACAACAAAAAACCTTTAAGAAGTACTTTGTTTCCCAAGGGACTATTAAAATGTCTAGTCCTATTATAAAGATTTGCTTTCAGCCCAACAGACATGCTCAGAAATGGAATGGATTCTGGGGCAGATGGGGCTATGGGTTTAATGATATCAGGTACATACGTAACAACTCCCACGTTAGGCAAGTCTGAAAATTCCCTCTGCCCTGCCTAAACCAAACAGCAAGCCAAAACCTAGCAAGTTACACAGCCAATAAATTATTTCTGGGCTCTTGGGTCTGTTTTTATTAATTCTTTATCAATTATATATTGAGAATTTATTGAGTCCTACATGTGAAGTGTTGTAGGCTAGCTGCTTTGGGACTGCATAAAAACGTACACGATATAGTCTGGTGACCCCAGCAGCATACGTGTAGTAGAAAAACATCACACTCAAAAATAACCACAGTAAAAGTAGGTGTAAATACCACTATCCAGGTTATTTAAACATGGGAGCTCAAAGCATTCACTTGCTTTCCACAAAAATATTGGGACTTTGCTGGATAATTATGCATTGAAGAAAAAGACCTTCAAACCGGAGCAAACGGCATAAACAAAGGTGCTAAGATTCTAAAAGTGGTTACTGTAATAATGAAAATGACGAATTTGCATTTTTTACTATGTGCTAGGTGATTATATATATATAAATCAAATGGATACGAGAGACTGTGTTTCAAGGTAGTAAAAGGATTAAGTTGCAAAGATAAACTGGGATAACAACGGGATTTCTAATGGTTCAGTGATGTCAAACTTCCCTAACCAGAATAAGGGGCTTTCTGGTCTGGGGTGACCTTATGGCTATGGTGTCTAGTGGCAGGTGACTAAGTGAATGTAGGTTTGGTCTGGTCAATTTCTGGGTTAGCACCTCACAACAATCCTAAGACATAGGTAGTGTGGTATTGTTAGGTCCAGTTTACAGGTGGTAAGAATGAGGCACAGGAGACTTAGTGACTAAACCAAGGGCACTTAGAGAGTCAGCATCAGAGCTGGAGCTAGTCTTGCTTGGCTGACTCCATTCTCAAATCCAGGTTGTGACCCTGCAGCTCTGCGACACTACAGGTTGATTTTAGAGCAGAAGGCAAAGCCTTTATGCCCAGAGGGCACTGTAATAGGTTACAATAAGTGACAGCAAGCCAAGTGTGCTTGGGCTACTTGAGCTGCATGCAAATTGCAAAAATACTAATGGCTATGGTTGTGCTAACATTTATTTGAGAGGAGTTATAGGGGTGGCTGTAAAGGACTTGGGAGATTCCCAGAACCCGAGCATTCAGAATTCACACGTCATAGAATTTCAGAAGTGGGGAAGCTTTGTGATGTTCTAAATTTTTGTTTTACCAATGAGGATACTAAAGCTCATAGAGGTCAGGTGAATTGCCAAGGTCATATGAAAAGTAGATTCGGGAAGGACTAGACGTCTTTAGTCTTAATCCACTTTGTTAGTCAGGGTTCTCCAGACAAACAAAGTCAGTGATATATATATATATATATATATATATATATATATATATATATATATATAAAATATATACATACATATATAATATACATATATATTATATATAATATAAATATATATATATATATATCACTGGCTTTGTTTGTGTATATATATATGTGTGTGTTTATATATATAAATTTCTGTATATAGAGATTTATATATTTTATATAAGATATATATACACACATATATATAAGATATATATACATATATATACATATATATATATATATATATATATAATGTATGGAGATTTATTTTATATGAGTAATTGGCTTCCTGGTTATGGAGGCTGAGACCTAGGAAAGCCAGTGGTGTAATTTAGTCCGAGTCTGAGTCCAAAGGCCTGTGAACCAGTGAATCCAATGGTACAAACCCCAGTCCAAGGGATGGGGAAGATGAGATGAGATGTTCTTGCTTCAGCAGTGAGGCAGGAAAAAACAAAGGTTGAATTCTTCCTTCCTTTGCTTTTTTGTTCTATTCAGGCCCTTAAAAGGTTGGTTGATACCAACTCACATTGGGGAGGGCAATCTACTTAACTGAGTCCACTGATTCAAATGCTAAACCGATCCAGAAACACATGTAAAGACATACTCAGAAATAATGTTTAATCTGGGCATCCCATGGGCAGTCAAGTTGACACATAAAATTAACCATCACAGCACTTCTTATAGGGAATGAAGAGCTATGTTCTGAGTCTTTTAGAAAAAGCACTAAAAGTGGCAACAAATGAGGTAGAAAAGAGTAGATGGGTCAAGGAACAGAAAAGAGTAAGCTGACCATGACCTTGTATGTCCAGAGGGGAAGTTGGCCCTGTGAAAATCCTGGAACATTTGCCAGAGCTGGAATAAAAATATGAAACTATAAAGTATCCTCCCTCCTCTCTTGAAATGCTGCGTTCAATTTTACCACATTGAATTTTACCATGTTCCTCTCCAGAGGCGGAAATAGAAAAAGAGAAGTGGTCTTGAATATGTCTGAATTTTCAACTCAGAGTGACTGAGAAGTTACCACATCTTATTAGATTTGAATGGAATTGGTTGATCAGATATACACATGATACACATATACAAGTTTTCTGATGATTCTGTCCCCAGGCAGTCTTCTAGACAAGGGTCCAGACATTGTGAAACAGAGACAAGTTGTCCTGCTGAGTCCTGTCTGAATTCTTGATGCACAGACTACTGAGCATAAAATGGTTGTTTTACACCTTTTTAAAAAAATGGAATTTGTTGAATTAAGTTTTCTACATGAGGCAAATTAGGGGTTCAGAGTCATGGATTGAAATTTAGCTTTAGAAAATAAAATTATGGTTCAGTAACACCCAAGAATATCCTGCTAAAAGTTCAATTTGTAAGACTTTGGGTACAGAAAAAAAAAAAAAAAAAAGACAGGTTAAAAAGTTTTAAAACTTCTGATCTATTTCAACAGAGATATTTGAAAATTCCTCATATATTCCTACAGAGAAATACAATGATTTGTCCAAGGTTACAAAAAATAACAAGGGCTAGAGCAAAGACATGACCTGAGGATATGTCCACCCTTGACTTTTAGAATTTGTGCAAAGCAAGGGAATGCCAGGTGTTAATATGTGTTGAGTGGGGTAGAATCCTTTTATAAGCACACTTCCTCTTTGTTAAAGTACCTCGGGACTGATATTTCTTCCTTGGGTGACCTGAAGCCCCTTTTGGTTGTGCCCATGTAGGTTGGAGAGCTATTTACTGACCCGGATGAACAGACTAGGACCTCTAGCCACTTGATGACAGCTGCATCCGTTTGCATAAGAATCCTTGAAGCTTCAGGTAAGCAAGCAACTGGGGACTGAACTTTGATATTTGAATTTCAATAACTTGTATCACGAATGACCAACAGATCTGTTGGCAAGAACAGACATCAAGTTTCCAAAGGAGAAACTCATGGGATTGGGTAAATCACACTGGTTAGTCTGGTATAACAGAAAGCCTTTGCATGGTGGGCAGGGAGTACTGATACACATGACACAGATCCAATCTCCAGCAGTAATGCCTGGCGGTAGCATTGCTAGTTCATTGACCAGACTTTCTAGTTTGCTCTCTCTCTAACCCACCACCTGCCATTCTTGTACAGAGTGAACACTTTGGAATGAGTAAGAACCAGAGTGTTCTTGGATACATTGGTAAGAGGGAACCTGAATAAAATAATGCTGGGTATTTTTCTAATAAAACATTGTGGGAGACTCAAAAGTCAGCTGAGAGGGAATATAACATAAAAACTGCTGTGATCTTATTTATATAAACCACAGCTGTAAATTGTGACTCATCCTGGCTATACATGAAAATCACCAGGTCAACTAATCTGTAGATATTTTCTGTTCTGAGATTCTCTTATTCAATATTTTAAAGAGCCCGTGGACTTTAGATGTCTTGGTGGATGCTAGGCTAAAATACACAGGAAGAATACCTTGGAACAAGTGAAAGAAGAAACTGTGAATCAGGGAGTAGCCTTAATTAATTAATTAATTAATTAATCAATTAATAATGAGTGCCCACTTTTGAATGAAAATATAATGTACTTAAAATAATTTTTTCAACTTACTGGTTTTTGCCAATTATTCTGAGCTCATTGTTCCATTTTACTGGCAAGAGAATGTCATATAATGCACATTTAAGTAAGCTAAATAATTTCTTGCACATTTATTCCCCTTAACTTTTGAGGGACTACCTTATTTTTGAGCCCATTAAATCACCTAGTCAAGGTTAACTACAAAGCACGTGGTACCTGGTAATGATTTAAGTGTAGTTATAGAAATAATAACATGTATAAAGATTAATTCTGATCTTGAGATAGCCTGCCAGTGGTTGTCATTACATACATACCTATTTTATTATTTTCATTATTAATTTTGCTGCTGGCTCCCTTTGGGGCTTAAAACAAATCCCGTTTTGTATCAATTACATTCTTTGATAAAAAGTAATCAATAACATTATTCCAAAAAACCCCAAAAAACAAAAAATTCTAACTCCTTTTTCATACGGTACATTTTAGAGGCAACTGTTCTCAACTAGAAATGACAGAAAGGACCCCTTTGTAACATGAATAGTTCTGCAGGGGAAATGGGTCTCCTTGTAACCCAGGAGATAAAACATCTTTATGATGGTGCTGCCTGGACTTCACAGAAGACACCCCTTTTGGGTGGTCCAGTTTGAGGGTTCACAGGAAACTATGTGTGAGTAATACACCTCTCCAAATACCATGTTGGCTAGGGGAAGAGACATGCATACAAGATAAAGTTACAGAGGAAATCTGATAAGAGCATGATTAGTTTGATTTCTCATTGAATAGATCCGTTTCACTCCCATTACCTCTTTCATGCCAAGAGCTGTTAGCAGCATTTCTGGCACATGTCAGCAATGCCACTTAACACAAATGCCCTAATGATCCTTCCTCTGGGGGTGTTGCCGTTTCATATTTCTAATATCTGGACCAGGATCCTCATGAAACTCCAGCCACGGTTCTGCTGTGCTCTCCGTGACCTGTCCTATGTCATTTAGTTTAACACATAAATTCACATTGAGAAGACACAGGGGGCATATAGTACAACTCCCTAGTAGGTCTGATGATATGACAGCCTCAGTAGGTGCCAAACCCTTCTATGTGGAAGAGTGCAGGATTTGGAGTGAAAAGTGAGCCCTCAGGTTTCCCTTTTGTAACTGTGTGATCTCTCTCCCATATGTTGACTGTGACTTGTGCCAACCTTGGACCTCTGACGGTCAATTTCATTCCCTAGTCAACCTCAGGATTGTATCACTAGATAATGTAGCCAGGAAACACACCACTAGTTCTCACAGTTTGCTCTGTGCCCTCCAACTCCACTATTCAAATGCAAAACGGAAACTCATCCACTCTTCCCAGGAGTTGAACATCTACAGCTGTCAGTGGGGCTCCTGTACATGGTTGCTGGGGAAAGCAAAGGATCATGGGAATTCTGTCTGTGGAGCAGAATCAGGCTTTCTGGCTCCTTCCCACAGATACATAAATCCTCTAATGGAGGAGAGACCAAGGAGTTTAGCTAGGTGGAGAGCCAAGCACAGAGTCCTGTGCTAGTCCTTAGATATGTGGCACCTCTCCACCCCCAAGTAACTGTGGGACATGGTGTCACACTCTTCACAGGTAAAGCAGACCATGGAAATCATTTTATTAAAAATACCTGGGAGTTTTGCCAAGCTCATTTTTTGGTTCATTATGCCATCTATTATTAACAAATTATCACATAACAATCACTTGGTCTGATTTTAACCCCATGCACACAGTAATGGTTTTTCCCATTTTCGTGTGTGCAGACAGTATAACTGAACTATGGTCAAAGCTGAATTTTAAATTTCGATCATGTGAATATTGGCAGAAAGATTCTTTCTGATTAATGCAGGTCTTCTGAGCAACCCTTAACTTACTTTGTCACTAAGCTCACCTTTCAAAATATAAAAAAAGAAGAAAATTATCATTGTGGATGTAGATCTGAGCAACTGGGAAGAAATGTGAGGTGAAGTGAAATAGTAAACAACGTTGGGAGAAAGTAAGCGTGTCGTCTTAGTGATTACAATAAACTAGGAAGAAAATGCAGCAGGCTGACACAATCCACAGATTAGCGGGAAGTTTTAAAAAGGAAAGACAGCTCATGAGGAATATTCTAGTAATACAATCTTGAAATGTCTTGATTAAAAAGTCAGTTTAGTGCAGCAGGAGAGGGCTCAGTGTCTACTTTTAAAAGGGTTTTGACCCCCCGGATCTCCCCCAATAAAAAAGAATCAGTGCATAAAGAGCAGATTTTTACAGACCCATAAAGGGCAGTGTTTCTAAAAAGATGGAAGCATGGCCCTATTTTTATTCATTTTTGTAACTCCAGCACACACTATAATACTAGGGTCACCTAGTTTCTACAGTTTGGAGAAATTTTATCCCAGGTTCTTATAATAAGTTGCTCATGTAATCCCAGCATTGCTGTTGATAATATACCATGAGACATGGAGAATAAGTGATCTGTCAAAGATGCAAAACTGTGGCAGAAACATTTAGTTGCCTACCCCAACAGCTAGTCTTCTTTTCTTCTTATCATTTGTTACCGCCATGTGATTATATCCTGGTCAATGAAATATAAGAGCAGGTGTAAATGTAACTTCTGGGTTGACTTGAGATCACGTATCTGGGAAGAGTGGCCCTTTTGTCTCTTTGCTGTCCCAACTGCTGTCCTCCTAAAGAAAGCCATCCTAGCCTATGCCGTAGTCTATTGGAGGGAAGTTATATGCTGAAAACAGTGAAAAATAAAGATTAAAGCCTGGGTTCTTGATGGCTACCTGGAGCCATCATACCCAACTCTGAACTGTCTACCTCCAGACATCTTTTATTTCAGAAACAAACAAACAAACACACACACACTTCAATATGATTATGTTACTTTGGAGTATCTATTATGCAGTTGAACCTAATCTTAACTGATAAAATTTCCAGAGGCTATAGATGGATTTCAGGGACTAGCGATAAGTGTGTGTAAGTCCAAGGAAAAACCCTTAAAAAAGAATTCTAGTCACCTTGAAAGTATTTAGAGAAGAAAATTGTGATTTATAGGAGACAAGACACATTCAACAAGAATAATTATTGTCTAATTACCTTAATTTGGGGGACCTTATTATCAGATTAGTAGCTTTCATTTAAGAACTAACGTTTTTAGAAGACTTACTACCTGTGGGGTGCTATTTAAAATGCTTTCTGTGTAGTATCTTTTATAATCATCACAACAGCTACCATTAAAATCCCCACATAGTAAATGATGAAATGGAGGCAGAGAGGTTTAAATAACTGGACCGATGGAACAAAGTTATCAAGTGATGAACACAAGATACAAACTCAAGGAACCTGAATTCAGTGGTTACTACCTTAACTAGTATCCTGCACTGTCTTTTAGGGGAAATACATAGACAAAGACCTTATTTTAATTTCATAGCCACTGGATATGATCTCATAATAGCGGGATGCAGAAATGATAGATGGGCATTTAGATAAATTCAAAATGCTCAACCAATGTCAACCTGGAAGGAAGTGTTCTGGTACTTGTCAAGGCGTTTTAATGCACTCCTCTTTAAGAATTTTATTAATGGCTGCAGACATAGAAGATATATTTATCAAATGTGCAAGAGCCAGAATAAATTCAGCCTGGAAAGGAGAAGACGCATGGAAACATGTGCGATCTCATCAAATATGTAGTCTATAATTTTACAGCATGAGCAGCCTCCAGCATCATCAGTTTAATGCCTGTCAGGGATGGTGGGAAGGCAAAGTGGTATAAGACCTATGGAGACAATATTATAATATTTGACCATATTTTGAGAAATTACATATTCATTACCCTTTGACCCAGAAGTTCCACTTCTATGACATTAATGCAAAGATACACTGGGGAAAACGACAAAAAAACAAACAAAAAAAAGCAACAAAACAATGCAAATTCACAAAGTTATCCATTGTACACTAATTACATATAACTTAGTTTTTCACAAATAAAATTGTAAGGAAAAAAGAATGAGATGGATGGGGGTGCTTATAGATTAAGGGAGACTTAGAACTAATTGTCACGGTTGGCTCTTATTTACATCCTGATTCAAAGAAGCAGATAGAGAGAGCATATGTTGGAGAAATGTAAGCACCGCCTGTACAGTTTGATATTTAGGAATAATTTTTAATTTGGAAATAAACAATGGTATTGTGTTGTTACAAATTCAGAATCCTTATAGTTTAGAGAAACTGTGAATCATATGAGTGGTTTTGTAAGGTATCTGGGATTTGCTTTAAAACAAACCCAGGGATGAGGGAAACTGAGTGAGAATAAAATTGAAATAAGGCTGATCATAAGTTGATATATTTGCAGCTGGCTGTTGACTACAAATGACATTCATTATTTTATTACACCGACTCTCATATATATTTGAAATTTTCCATAATAAAAAGTAAAAGTTAAGCATATCTTCCAATTTAAACCAAAATCTTTTAATCTGCTAAAAGAATTTTTTCTACTTCAAATGTACAAATGCAAATCTTTAAAAAGAAAAAAGAGGTCCTTAGGAGAAGGCTAATTGAATGTAAGTACAGGTCACACATTTGATTTGCAGGAGAACTAAGGAGCAAATTTGGGACTCTGGAAACTTAATCCAATACTCTTATTTTATGGCTGACTTTAGACAAAGGCTCTGATGTCAAAGGGAGTATGTCGTTATCTGGGTCACTAGAGGGGAACCCATCAAGCCAAAGTTATATAAAGGTATAGATTTTGACTCAAAATAACAAAAATTTTTAATAGAGTTGAGGGTATGGATCAGCACAATGGACTTTTCTTTAGGTTTTCGACTGCCCACCTGGTCTGGATGAATACACAGGCAGAGACTAGAAGGCCCCCTGCTAGGCAGGTTGTGAAGAGAATTCTTGTATCAGCTTGGAGCCTGTACCAGGTGACCTTGAAGCTCCCTTCCTACTAGATGATACCATCATTCCATAATGGGATGATCCTTCTTGTTTCAACACATACCGTGTTTCCCTGAAAATAGCACCGGGTCTTATATTAATTTTTGCTCCAAAAGATGCATTAGGGCTTATGTTCAGGGGACGTCATCCTGAAAAACCATGCTAGGGCTTATTTTCCAGTTAGGTCTTATTTTCAGGGAAACACAGTAACTCCTGAGGGAGGGCTGGCATGTACCATGGGCAGCATTAGTACGTGATTTGAAAGACAAACACTTGATTTTCGGATACAAACTCATACAGTTCTTCACAAATTAAAAACTTAAAGACTCAAATTATTAATGCTAAATAATAAGAGTTTCAGTAGTTTGGGCCATAATATGTGTACTTGTATAGACTGAATTCCTAGAAAGTGTAATCTGCTTGGACATAGACGATAGAGAGTAAAGGAGACCAGGTCCTGGTCGCAGTACCGAGTGCCCAGAGGCCTTGGGGACCTCCAACCTGTCCTCCCCGCTCCCATGCTGCCCATGGCATCTGCCCCTGAGCTGTTTTTCCTGCACTAACAAAGTTCTGATGCCCACCTTGTAGAGCCAAGTGTGAGCTTAGAGAAACATGTCACAGTTCCCAGCCACTTTTCTTCAAGCTTTATTTCTAATCAGAATAAAAACATTTATTCCTCTTAAAAAAAGAGTTTTAATCTCAATAAATATTGGAGAAAGGGTGGAGATCGGTGTTCTGAAATGACACAATATAACCCATCTAGCTATCCCAGTGATTCCAGAGAGAAACTAACTACAAGGTCTCTATCGGAGTGGGTCTGGGGCCCTGCCATCCAGAACCTCGGAGTATAGCTTCTCCCTCTCTGTCTCTCTGTCAGTGACATGAATTTCAGATTCATTCTGCATGGAATATTTCTGATCTAATTCTAATAGCCCCTACATTTCAAGAGATGGATATAAACACCAGATGGATATTACAAGAAAATTGGATTGCTCGGCAGTGAGTGAGATATGAAAGGCCTTTTCCCAAACAAGCAGTAGACAAAGTTATAACAGTAAGTTGTGTTTGAAATAGAATGGTTCATAGAGCAGAGGTGATGCTGCCTGTTGTAAAGCGTGAAATTGTTGCTTCTGTTGGGCAGAATGAGGATAAAAAAACCCAAGAAACACGAATAGTTTCCTATCCATTTATTATGTTATGCTCTGCCTCAATTCACAATTCACAAATGTCTACCTATATCTATATCTATAAATGTAGCGATAAGATTCTTCAAAAGGCTACATATTTAATATGTTTTCATGTTCGGTCCAGAGCAGGTCTGATTCATCCCTGCAGATAAATTATTCCCAGTTCTAGAATTCTATACGGTTGACTTTAAATACAGGCTCCTGCTAGATTTCCAATGTGATAGATGAACGCGTGCTGCATCCATCACTCAATTATATCTCCTCTTTTAAACATCAGGCCATACATTAATGTGCCCTTGACACTGTCTTCCAGCTCTTCCATCTTTCTTAACCATTTCAGCACTTGGCTCGCAATGTTACTTCTTATGCCACCTCTGCCAATATTCTTGGAGTCCCAGTCAAGTTTATAGCCATTCTGATACCTTACCATGTATCCCATAACACGTTGTACTGAAGTTTTTATAAGTACATTTTTATCCCCCTGTGCGCTGTAACTGTAACAAAATTGCAGTTCCCATACGGACACCATAATGGTGTGCTGCAAATAATGTGAGGTCAGTCAATGTCTTCTATGACCCAGTGTGTGGTAGGGACAGCTTTTATTGTGGACTCACCCTTCTTACCATCCCCATGACCCGAATTCTCCTTAGAGTCAGCATGTATCAAGGCTATGATAGTAGAAGAGGGCTTTTAAAATGTAAGTTGGCTGAGAAGATGTACTTTTATTTTAGGAAAATTCATGAGAAAACCGAGGAAGCTAATCCCAGTGCAAAAGGTCTGTTTATCCCTTTTCCTCTCCTCCAGAAGCTAGATTACTAGGAGGCAACTGCCCTTCTTGCTAATCCCCAAGCTTTCAAAGGTCTCTGTCCAGCCATGGACCAAACACCTAGTAATTCACCCCAGGGGCACAGGCAACTGGAGACAGCAGTGACTGGTATGTATGTATGTATGTATGTATGTATGTATGTATGTATGTATTATGTATGCATGTATTTTGGTGATGGGGAGCAGACGGGTGATCAGCAGGGCTCTAAAGGGCTGTGGGAAAGGATTTTCAGGGTGAGGAATTGAGGTGCCTTACATCCAACAATGGGGCTCACTGAGGCTCTAAGACCATAGATGGAGCTAGACAGCAGGTTGGAATAGATAAAGGAAGTTGTTTACAGATCATCACCTTGTGGACTTTGAATGAATTACTAGACATTTAAGGTTCTCTAAGATTCCACATAAGCATTTCGTTCAATCTTCATGTGCTGAAGCAAGTGGTAAGTGGTAGGATTACACTTATGAAGAGCATAAGCTCAAGATCTAGGTGATGTACAACTTTGAGAGGGGAAAGACTGGAAAAGCAAAGAAAGATACCGGAGATGCCAAAAAAATGTATACAAGTGACACTTTGGTCCACGTTGCTCAAGCAGTATTTCACCATAATCAGAAGTATCTGGAGGCTGATGGTAACCACTTTGAGCACCTCTTGTAATTGCAGGAGTCAAACGTGACTTGTATTCATCTTTTATTTTTGGTACATAATGAGTATTACAATTTTAGTACAGTTTTGCTTTCTTAAAATATGTATACTTTTTTTTTTTTTTTTTTTTGGCATCCTCTAGTATATCCAGAAGAAAGTGCCAAAGCAGGGCTCTGGGCCAATCTGTTGAAAGCCAATTTCCTAAAATTCACTTCATGAGTGACCAATTTCTTAACTTATTGAGGGAGGTTTGTTTGTAAGTTTTAGTTTAGTTCCTGCCCCTACCTCTGCCTCTCCTTGACCCTGCATCTGAACTTGACCCTGCCTCTCTAAAAAACATGCTGGGCAAACCGTTGAGACAGGCTGAGGGAAAGAACAGGGCAAGGATGAAACTAAAACTTTTTAAACATCCCCCAAATTTTGCAAATTGGGTATTTGGCAAGTTGTTTTTCAGTAAATTAGTGGTGCAGTAAATTGACTTGCTTCACCAAAGCAGAGCAATCTCCTAATGGTCTCTTTCCTAGCACACACTCCTGTCTCACACTCAGTTAAAATAAGGAGGGTTGACATCTGCAAAGACATGCACACCCAACTCTGCACAGATGCACACCACAAGATGACATGTGCACACCTGTAAGCACACACCAGTTATGGAGATTGAGTCACGATGTGAAGAAAGACTTCTCAAAGGTCATCTCATTCCCTCATGCTAAAGCCTTGCCTTACATTAGGCTACCTTGGGAGCAAATATCACCAGAATTCTCCTGTTTAATCTTTCTGACATGGTGAGTCTTTCAGTTATTAAAGTTAAGTAATTACATTTAAGAATTATTCCACTCTGAATCCCCATGCACAGTCCTATTCTAATTTTCTTGGCTGTGAATCTTTCTCAGTAAGGGTCCTCAGTCTCTATAAAAGCATCAGTCTATTCAAGGGTTATTGTTTCATCAAGTCTCAAATGTCTTAAATGCCATTGTCTCCCACTGCATGTCCCTGTTTCTTTGGCTGCTACACACTCTTATTCTTTGTTGCTTACATTAGAATCTAAGCCTATTGGGAAGGTCCTTAAAAGAAAGCTGAGAAATTCAAAAGAAAATGGCAGAGGAATACAAATTAGAACAATGAAATATTATTTGTAATGTATAAAAATGGCAAAGAATACAAAAAGGAATTACACCAGTGTTGGCTTATAATTGTTGGTGAAAATACAATTTGGCACAATGCTTCTAGAAGGGCATTTGCAAACACACTCTGAGAACTTTAAAATATCTGTTGATTTTCAATTTCTCTTCCAAGATTTTTCCTAAGAAAATACAAATGTATAGAAAGATTATTATGCCAGTGATGTTTACCATTGTGAAAAAAATGAAAATAGCTTTAATGTTCATCTTTACATTACTAACTGAATATATTATGCTATGATTATATGACACATAAGAGATACTATGCAAGCGTTAAAAATTATCACAAATATTAAATGAGGAAAACAATAAATTTTTAATCAGTATGTATAATATTGTAACACTTTGCAGCCTAGCATATGTAACTTTAGAAAAAAGGCCATTAGTTTATACACTGAATTAAATAACAATTATCACTAGGTTAAAGAATTAAGGGTGAAATGTATCCCCTACCCCTCCCACCCAGCCAGATTTCTATAGTCCAAATTTTCTAATTAACATGTCTTCAAAGAAGTAAGCTGGGTTTTGATCTCTTTCTTATTTTTTAAGAAATAATTTAATGATTTCCCATATGACATAATTAAGAAAGAAAGGGGATCAAAAAAGCATCCCTATGACCCCACCATAAAAAATCCATACTACTCTTTCTCTCCTTTTTAACAAGTATCTATCTTTAGAATATGGTATCAAAAAAGTTCAACATATTTGAGGGAAATTTCATTAAACAAAACAACACACACACACACACACACACACACACACACACACCTTAAATGGTCAAATAGCAGCAAGATGCAACTGATTTCAAAAGAAGAAAATCAGACGATATTTAATTTCCTGTCCATTTGCTAAACTCAAGGTCTTTGTTGACAAATCCAGTAAATTTGGGGAGGAGTTGATTTCCTCTCTCCCTCCCTCTCTCCCTTCTAAAAAAAAGGTATGTTTAACACCGCAGCAAGGTCTGATGTAAGGCGCTGGTGGTACCACTTGCTGCATGATGGGGGGACAGAAAATGCAGACAGGAAAAGATACACTACGCACATCAAGCACCTAGCTCAGTGAAGGCATATAGGAGCTGCTCAGGAAAGGGTGCCCATAATAACTATTATTATTTAGCCTTAAAAAAAAAAAAAAAAGAAAAGAAAGAAAGAAAAGGAAAAACTAAAAGGAAAAAAAATATATATATATATATCAGGACAGCCCGTTTTGAAAAACGAACAGGAGCACTGAGCTAGCATCACCCAGTTCACAGGCAGCTGACAGCTGTACGCAGCAGCAAGTCAACCAGAAGAACTACTGAGCCGTTTCCAGGGTTTCACGGGAAGGATGCAGAGTCCTAATAGCTCATCCTCTCCTTTGGGGAAATGGGCCACTGGCCCCCACATGTGCCTCTTCCCCGATTCGGGCCTGCGTCAGCATCCGCGGGCTGGGCGGTTACCTGACCGGAGCATGCGCCCTGAACGTTGCATAATCATCCCGGCTGCCTGTCGCCCGCGCGCTTGTCGTAGGCTCCCCCTTGTGGGGAAACAGGAAAATGCAGCTTTCGCAGACATCTGCTCTTTGCCTCAGGCTTTCTCCACTTAGTATATATAGTATTTTCTCACTATGCCACCACTACAAGGGAATTTTCTGCAGAGAAAAAGAAGCAATGAACCTTAGCCCCGCAGCACAAAGCATCCAGTGGAGCATCAAACACTAGACAGTTTCCATGGGAGGAAGGGCTCATTCTCAGCAGTTTCTCCACATAGTCCAATCTAGCCTTACGCCTGTACACTGAAGGATGGAGAGGGCAGGCCTCTCTCTGACAGAGCAGAGAAGGGCCAGACAAGATTTCTTAGTACCTAGCGGAATGTGAAGGGGTCCAGTGTGCAGCCTTTCTTTTAACTCTACATCGTATCCTAGAGCACAAAGGAGCACCTTGCCCCTTACTCCAATCTCGACACACAGCCTGTCACGCCTATAGAACTGCAGCGATGTCCCTGGAAGTGTAAACTGTTGCTCTCATCCAGCCATAAGAATATCAGAGGTATTTGGCATTGCTTCTAAATCATCTCTTGCAAAGTTTCCTGATCTCTGAGCTTGGGTGGGCTCTGGCAGCACATTTCTCATTCCACTGTGCACTTGCACTACAGAAAGGGGGCATCATTATTGTTCCCCTGAGAAACAGTTAACTATACTGTCACCCTCTCTTTGCTCAGCTTTTGACAGATGTGATGCATCTCTCACCTGAGCTGTGGTTAAAGTGTGGCGGGGCTGAGCAGAGATCGAAGGGCCCGCTGTTTTGTGCAGGTGAAGGACCTGGGCTCCCACAGTACTATCTCTGGATCTTTTTAGGGAATTCATGCTGTTTAGTTTTGGTCCAAGCTATTTAGGCTTTTGTTTTCTCGTGGTTCTCAACCCTAGCTGCACTGCAGAATCACCCAGAGAGCTTTTAAAACATTACTGATGCTCAGGCTCTGCCCCAGAATAATTAAATCAGAATCTCTGGGGAGTGGAGCCAGGGCATCGGTATTTTTTTAAAGATCCTCAGATGACTATAAGGGTCACCAAGGCCAAGAATCAATGTCTTAGTCCTTGTCTTCCCAGCTTGTAGCAGGACCTTATACAAATAGGAACTCAACAATGTTGCATGAATGAATGAATGACTAAATGAATGAATTAATGAATGAGGTCTGGGAAGGACAAAAATAGATGTATACGTCTTTATGACAAATATGTTAAAATGTTGTGATCAATGAATTAATGAATAACTAAAAATAGACTATACAATAAAGGCAGTATCAAAACTAGCAATGGATAGGCTACAGGATAGGCTTAAGGAGATGGGTCAGGTGGCTAATCTGAGAGGAGAAGGCCCCAAAGCAACCTGTGTTCGTTGTTGGTACAGGTCTAGTAAAATTCTCCCTTTCTCCTTAGAAGGTAAGGGAGGGAGGTACAGGAGGACCGGAAGGAAAGGAGGAGAGGGGGAAAATCTGTTGTGTAACTGATTAGGGAAAGAGGAAGTTGGTGCTGTCTGTGTTTCAGGGAGTTCATCTGACAGAAGCCCTTGCTGGGCACACAGACTGAATGGAACTTGGGGTGTTATGTGTTTAAGGGAGGCAGGACATAAATCCATCAAAGAGAGTCAGGAGCAATAATACACATTTAAAGAGTCTAGGCAAATCCAGTCTCCCACCCAAACTAGAAGGTGAACTCTTTGAGATCAGGAGAGTATCTTTCTCAGACCCTTCTGGAAAGTTTCTATTTCTCCACGTATGTGGAATTTGATTGGCTTCTCAAGTGAGTGCAAGAAATAGAGGAATTGACAGAAGAATTAAAGACAGAATTAAAATTCAATGCAATTGTAAGTGGCTAAGATTCATGTAGTGAAGGGTGGTTCCAGACGGAAGTTTTCTGGGGCAGACGTGTCCCTAGAAAGGAGCCAAGTGGTTAAGAAACACACAGAAGGAAAAGCCATCTCAGATATGTCTAATGGGCCCAGGAATTTTATCTCTGGGCTTGCAGCTGACCAATTTTCTTAAACAATTAAGATTGTTCCTTTTCACTCTCATTATTAGATTCTCCCTATCCAAAATAGAATCAGTACCAAATTTCTGTCAATGGTTAGAGGAGAGCAATGTGTCTTATTAGTTACTTCAGAATGATCTACTTCATAATTCTAAGGAATCAGTTCTCTCCCCAGCTAACATTCCAAATACAACTGGTTTATTTAATGCAACAAGGTTGTTAGGTAAACATGGCTGCTCTTAGGTAAAAGTGGAAGGAAAAAAGTTCTTTGTCCATCTTGGGGTGAGGGAGGGGGCTTTGATAAGTTCTTAAGTACTAACAAATTTTCCTGATTTGGCATTAAAAAGTCGTGCCCACTCTAATAATTACATAATTCCAGTCCACTGTTATAATACAAACTCTGGACGTTCAAACCATTTGAAGCTTCCTCCTTCCCCCATCTTGGGCCTCACTCAGGCTTGGGAGATAAGAGTGGGGAGAGTGGGAGCATGGTTGGCCTTCTCACTGCTTCCTCACTTGTTAACTGCTGTTTTTTATTAATTCTTTTGGGATTGGGTCTGAGGAAATAGATGGATGGGGGAAGGGTTAGAGGCTGGTATAGTTATCATGTAGTGCTGGTGACCTCTGGCCATACTATATGTTTGAAGCTCTTTGTAGGATGTTTGTTTGTGAGTCTTTGGAAATCCTCCCCCTGGAGACCTTGACCTGTAGCTCCCTAGAAATGGGAAATGTCTGTCATCTGTCATCTGGCAGTTGGCCGTGACTCTCAGCTCAGTGCCTGGACTCATAGTGCCCTGCCCTTTTCTTGGGGTCATACTGTGGCTTCAGGCATTCCCCATGGGTAACTCTTTTCTAGATTATCTCAAGTGAGCTCCCCAACATTCACATTTCTTTTCTAGAAAACCTAATCCTCTGTCCTCCTTAAGTAAGGGGAAGCTAACTTCAAGTGAACTTCGGCCCCCTCATTCTGCTTCTTGAGGCTTACGTACATTGCCTCTGACCTTTAGACTTTTCAAGCGTATCTCAGAATTTAGTTCTTATGTTTCCCACATTCTGGGACACACAGGTCAAACTCTCCAAAGAGTCTCCTTAAAACCCCTGGGCTTAAGGTATGGAAGCACTCATTTCTTTTCTGGTATTGGGAGGAATTAGGGAATAAAGCAACTAACTCCAAATATGTTCTCTGGACCTTTCCATGTTAGTCTTTTATCAAGATGCAAGTGAAGTGTAGTACTTCACTTTAGAATACAGGGGAGCTTGGCATCTGTTGCAGTTTTAAAATATGTCCATACTTTCTTCTATATCCCTCCCTTTGAAAAGAGGAGCCTAAGTCCCTTATCCTTGAATGTGGGTGGGACTTAGTGACTTATTTCTAAAAACCTGAATAAAAAGGAAGTGATGATAGGAGACTTCCAAGGTAAGGTCATAAGAAGGCATTATAACTACCTGTTTGCTCTCTTTTTCTTTCTTGAATCACTTGCTCTGGGGGAACCAGCTGCCATATTGAGAGGACACTCATATAACCCTCTGGAGAGGTCCGTGTGGCAAGGAACTAAGCCTCCTGTGAACAACCATCTGCGTGTGTCATCTTAAAAATGGATCTTCCATCCCTAGTCAAGCCTTCACATACTGCAGCCTCTGCCAATATCTTGACTGCGAGCTGGTGAGAGACCCTAAGATGAAATCAACCTGCTAAGTTGATCCCAAATTTCTGACCCATAGAAATTGTGAGATACAGGAAGATCCTTTTTCTGATCTTGTTGCATTATCATGGCCCAATAAATAGGACCTTCCCCTTTTGTGAATTATCAGGGAGAATTGGTGCATGGCAGAAGCTGTCAATGTCCCACCCACATTCCCCCAACACTTACCGTTCCCCTCAGTCTTGCTGCTTCTTTCTGCAAGCACTTGTGAGTCTTCACCTGAGGGCTTCCTCTGGCCACAGGAGCCCAGTCTCCTGAATGGGGTACACCAACGCTACTGGGAACTTAACCACCTTCAGGAGCAGCTCTCCTCCAGTGATGGAAAGGGTTAGTGGAGAAATACTTCTGCTGCCTCTCCTAATGGGTGGGACAACTTTAAGATGTGCTTTACACGGTAACAGAGTCCCCAGCAGAATGGAGCCCCGCTTGTCCACAGTGGTAACTTTTCCATTGATGCTCCATATTGGCTCCCTTCCCTTCCAGGTCTCACTTTCCCACTGCACTGCCATTGCTTCCTGGAATCATTTCCCACATAAATTGTTTATCTTCAAATTCTGTCTCACAGTCTGTTTCTGAGGAAACCCAACCTGTATCACCTTCCCTCTGCCCGCCTTACGCTCTCTGCCCTTGGTGACCACGAACTGGGCTGACTGGTGAGTTTGAGAGAAGGAATGAGTGTGGGCTCTCTCATCAGATATGAGAGTATCAGGATAAGCATGTGTCCTGTCTTTAAGATGCCAGAGTATTTGAACATCCAAGAATATGATTACTAGGATGCACTCTGCCTTTGCAGGGAGGATCTGGGGTTTGGCATTGGCGAGCTCAATGGGGGTTAGATGTTTAAGGTAACCTCATTGTGGCTATAGGTCCATCCAGGCTTTCCAATTCAGTCCTCTCTCTAATAAACTCCTGTCATAATTCCTATCTCCTTTCTCAAATTATTTTAATACTCAGGAAGGATAAAGAAGAATGTTTCTTATTTGTGTCCTAAAACTTTAATTACTTGCAGAATATAGGGAGTAAAACGTGTAATTTATGAACATTTTCAAATAACCCACAAAATTAATTGTAGAGCATTATGTCAATCGGCACTATTTTGTTTATAAAAATAAAACTTGATGATCTTTAGTCAGCAACCTTATTAACTGTCCATCTCAGGTAACCAAGCCCTACAAAAGACTGAAAGGGAAAAACAACATGGCAGGAAAGCAAATTTGTAAGCCATGCATGTTTGTATCTAACAGTTTTAGGAGAACTCTAGCAGAATGTCCTGAAATGATATTGGGATTTGTAGTTTTACAAAATGAAATATCTCTTCACTTCATGTGAATTTGTTTCTGGCACAGTGGGAAGTCCTTAGTCAAAAGCTTCTGGGTAGTTTGTAGTCAAGATGTGTTTAGCATTTACTTTGTAGCTGCACTGAACTAAATTTCACTGCAGCTTCACTCGTCCCCTTCCAGTCTCTCTCTAGAAACAAATGATTAGAAGTAATAGATAAAAGTTGTGTGGGGTTTTTTGGGGTTTTTTTTTTGTTTGTTTGTTTTTTTAATAAAAAGGATGTGGCCTACTCAAAATTTATTTATTTATTTTTTTTGGAAAGAAAACCATACAAAAGACACACAACAGAAATTAGAGCTGAATCTGAAAATACCACGGGTGCCAAAAAGATGTGTACACATGACTTGTATTCATCTTTTTTTATGGGTATATATTGAGTATTACAATTTTAATACAGTTTTTTTTTCCTTTCTTAAAATGTGCATACATTTTTTGGCACCCACTGTATATTGGCTTCCAGGAACAGAAACAAGCACTTGATTTCTGTAGGGTAATGGAAACTGAATATACCCCACAAACGAGGGAGAACCGGGGCCAGAGTCATAGCGTAAAATGGGGAGCTAAAGTGGTATTCTCCCCCCCAATAAAAGGAGACTGAGAAATGAGCCTTCTTACAGTCAAGAGATGTGACTTGTCTAAGCTGATGATGGGAAGAAGAATATAGTAGTAAAATCAGTACCTGGGCCGAGCCATCTGCTGGCTCCATCCATGGACCTTTAATGTCTTAACATAATTGTTGGATAGGAGCACTAAGTGACTGTAGGAGACCTGGGACCATTTGGAAGGAAACTGTAAAACTGCTAGATGGGCAATCGTGAAAGCAAAGTTTCATTCAAATTAAGCCTGCAAACTAAATCAGAATGTATGCAAGAAAAACTATTGCTAAGAAAAACAATCAAACAAAACCAACACAGGGATGCAATAATTTATTTTCAATAAAATAAAAGTAATAAAGCACTCTGAATAGTATTAAAACATCATTATATTTAATATCCAGACATTTTTTCTAATAACCTTACATGTATTACATCATTTGATCAAGAATATAGTTGGTGCTATTACCCTCATTTTACAAATGAGAAAACCAAAGCACAGAGGGATTTAGGAACTAATTCTAGGACATGTATGTTTTTACTGAGAGTGTCGAATTACAGATTCAATAAGAATAAGAAATTACAAACAAAAACAACAAAATATGAACTTAAAAGGAGCAAGAATAAGAAATTATGAAATTAAAAGGACATCGTGTCATATTTTTTACAGACTATGAAAGACCATATGAAGGAAAAAAGAACTTGAAAAGTGAATTTTACTTTCCTTGGTTTATAATACTTAAGTCAGCAAAAAGCCATGAAATATTTTAAAACTATGACAAACAAAAATTTTTGATAAATTAAATCTAAATCTATGTGTATAAGCATAAATTCAGCATACAGATGAGTGAAAAATCATTTTGTAGGACATACCATTTGACACCACATACATTCAATTTTAAAACTATTCTGAACATAGGGTAACACCCATGTAACCATCATGTAAGTAAAAAATAGATTAATATTGTCATCTCACAATCTCTTCTCGTCCCCTGACGAACTCTCCCCCTTCCTAAAGGTAACCACTATTCTAAAACTAAAGTTTAGTTTTGCTTTCAAACTTTCCATTATTAAAATCACTTAATATACATTCTGTTATGTCTTCATCTATTTGTTTATCATTACATTTTTGAGGTTCATTCATGTTGTTGGTTTGGGCTTAACAATCTATTAATTTAGAAGAAAATTCTATCATCTATCTGTCATCTACCTATATTTATCAATCATTTTGAAGTCATACTACATTGTATTAGTCAGGGTACGTTAAGCTTATGTTAGTAACATAAGGGTAATCAAACATCTGCAAAGTCTCAGTGGATTGACACAAAGTGTTTATTTCTTGCTCATGCAAAATCCACTGCAGCTCATTCAATCTCCCTGGCTGTCATTGTCCATGTGTGACTCAGAGACCCAAACTGCTTGGGTCTTGTGGCTCTGATGTTTTAATAAATGGCCTCTATGCTTGCTGCCAACAGGGAAACAAAGGATGTGAAATCACACAGGAGCTGTTTTCTGCTCCAGCATGGAAGTGACACATGCATCACATCAACTCACATCCATTTGTCACAACTAGCCATAAAGCCCTTTTTACCTGCTTGGAGGCCTGGAAGTATTGTCTTCTGGATACCTAGGCAGGAGAGGAGATTAAATATTGGTGGGCACTAATGATGTTGATCATGCAAGCCTTAATAAAAATGATTTTTAGATATATCTAATATAAATTATATGGTGTAAGCACAGTAGAAAAAATATTGGCTATTGGCTACTGTTTGTGAAAAACTAATGTTGGGTGAAAACTTTTTAAGCAAGGTAAAGAATTCAGCTGCCATAAAGAAAAAAATGCCAAATTTAATTACAAAATATGTTAAAATGTTTGTATTCTAAGGAAAACCGTAAACAATGCCAAATCTAAGCAAATTGAAGTGTAAGTAACAAAATATGAATGTCCTTAATGAACAACTAAGCTCCAATAATGGATAATAACAAAACCTAGAAAAAAAAACGGAGAAAAGATACTTGTAGAATATTTATTGAAGAGATAGTTGCAGAATATTTATAGAAGTGGTAATCAAACTGATAACGATGCTTATATTGACTAGTAATTAGTGAGACGTTTCACCCACTAGAACTACAGAATTTGTTCAAATTGATAATTTCCAGTTCCAGTGAAGTTATAGGGAAATAGATATTTGTTTCACATACAGTTGGAGGACATGTAAATAAAACTAACCTTATGTATAATCTGATGTGATGTGTTAAAAGTTTAGATATATCTGCCTTATACAACTCAGAGATTCCATATCCAGGAACCGACATAAAGAAATACTTACATAAAGCCTAAAGGAAGTTAGTTTAAGAATGCTCATTTCAACACTGTAATAGTATAAAATAAGTGCTAACATAAATATCATTAATAGGAGACTTGTTAAACAACTCATAGTTTATCCATTATATGCAATTCTATAAGCCACCAAAACTATAGACATAATTCACAAAGTGATTATTCATCACTAACTTTTCACCAATTTCTCCGTAAATTAATGAGGGTTAAGGGAAAGCAACATAACACTAAACTAGACTTAGATTGCCAACTCAGTGACAACATTCTTTAGTAGAGTGTGGTCTATGTATGAAGTACTCAAAGAGCATGGCGCACACAGGCCTTCTTTTCCTTGAAACCAATGTATGTCTCCTACCATGTTTCCCTGAAAATAAGACCCAGCCGGACCATCAGTTCTAATGCGTCTTTTGGATCAAAAATTGATATAAGACCCAGTATTGTATTACATATTATATTATATTATAGTATATTGTACTGTATTATATTGTATTGTATTGTATTGTATTGTATTGTATTGTATTGTATTGTATTGTATTGTATTGTATTGTATTGTATTGTATTATATTATATTAAGACCTGGTCTTATATTAGAGTAAAATAAGACCGGGTCTTATATTAATTTTTGCTCCAAAAGACGCGTTAGAGTTGATGGTCTGGCTAGGTCTTATTTTTGGGGCAACACGGTAGCAATTGTGAGGGGGGAGGAGTGATGGAAAATGAAAACTGAAGAAGGAAGAATATGGGAGAACTGAGGGGAGAACACCGAATCACTAAATTTATAGAGATATAGCTTCTATTCCCTGCTTTGTTCATGAAAATAATTACATCATGAACTTTAATTTCACTGGGAATTGACATACATCAATTTATAACATCAAACTTTCTTTCCTGTGGTCTTCCTTGGTTTTTGGTCCTCATAGATTAGGAGTTATTCTGAGTGCTCCATTACTCGGTCTTGTATCTGAGGCTTGGGAATCATTTCACACTTCAACAGATCTTTAAATGTAGCATCCAGTTATCTCATAATTGACTTGTCTCCACTCTGTTTTAACACCCAAAATCCCAGCCAAATTAAAGTAAGACAGATGGGAAAAGTCACTTGGAAAGGAACACTAATGAAGTGGCTCTACTTTCTCTTTGAAAACTAGGATCCATATACTGGTTTCAAATAACAGGATACATTTCAAACCTTTGGCGTTTTTAGAACATAAGTATGTGGATTGAAAATCCAAGAAGCAACTAGTGCTTCTTTTGAACCTTTAAGGAAATCTCCCCATTTCAGATGGTTCTTTATCATGGTCGTTATGTATTGTCACCACCACTCCAGGTGCAGGGCTCTTGCTTGGGCACTGCACTACTCACTGCTTGTGAGAACAGCTGACATTACTGGTGACAACCTGATGCTTGTCAACCCGGTTTATACACAGAAAGAAAGCAAGAAAAAAACATAGCTAGTCAGGACAACTCTAAACAACGTCCAAACACCAAGCCCCTCAAGGACATAGTTAGCCTTCTGCTATAGTGTAATGTCACATCCAGGATCTTGACATTGACACAATCTACCGATCTTCTTCAGATTTCCCTTGTTTTATTTGTACTCATTTGATGGTGTGTGTGTATTTAGTTCTACAACATTTTTTCACCTGGCTAGGTGAGCGTATCCACTACCACGGTTAAGATTCTGAGCACTTCCAACACCACAAGGGTGCCTTTTATTAAAAACAAACAAACAACAACAAAAAACAGCTTCCCCTCGCTAAACCCTGGCAACCACAAATTTGTCTTCCATTTTTAAAGTTTTGTTATTTCAACACTGTTATATAAATGGAATCACACAATATGTAACCTTTTGGGATTGGCTTTTTTTTTCACAGAATATTATTCCCTGGAGATTTATGTATGTTGTTGTGTGTTTCAGTTTCTTTGTATTGCTGAGTAGTATTCCATGGGATGTCTACCACCATTGGTTTAATAATTCACCTGTTGAAGTACATTTGGGCTGATTCTAATTTATGGCTATTGTGTTTAAAGCTACTAGTCTAATTTCTTCTTATCCCCATTGGCAATGTTGACAAAAAAATTTTTTTAACTCTTCTCTTCTCATAGGTTTGCATTTCCCCGATTGCAAATGATGTTGAACATCTTTTGTTGTGCGTATTTGACGTCTCTTCTCTTCGGTGATGTCTTTTCATGTTATTTGCCCATTTCCTCATCGTATTGTCTGTTTATTATTGAGTTTTGAGAGTTATCCCTAAATTTTACATACCAATTCTTTGTCACATATGTGGTTTGCAAATATTTTCTCCCAGTGTGTAGTTTGACTTTTTCTCTTCATATGATGTTTCACAAACAAGGTTTTCATTTTGATGAGGCCCAATTTATCAATTTTTTCCTTTTATGGATTGTGAGTTTAAAGTCAACTCTAAAAACTCTTTGCCAAACAACCCAAAGATTTTGTCCTATGTTTTTTCTAAAAATTTTGTAGTTTTACATTTCCACTTTAAATCTATGATTCATTTTGAGTTAAATTTTGTCTGAGGTCAGAGGTTTAGGTTGAGATTCTTTTATCTTTTTTCTCTCTTTTTTTTTTTTTTTTGCTTATAGATGTTCAGTTGCTCTGGCATTACTTATTGCTAGGCTCTCTTTCCTCCACTGAAATGATTTTACACTTTGTTCAAAAATCAATTGGGAATGTTTTAAAGATTTTGTAAGGTGTCAGATAGGCACTTGTCTTATTAGGGAGACTACTTCATGAACGGTATAAATGCCTGACCACTGCACTGAACACCTGAAGCTGAATAATACTGAATGCCAACTCTAATATATATATTCACATCACGGGTTGTGGAGTACAGCATATGGATTAGAGTCAGTGGAATTGTAACAGCTGTATATGATGTCAGGGGGGTAACAGATTGAGGGAGGGGGGTTATCACTTTATGAGGGGTGTAAATGTCTAACTATTACATTGTTTTGTACACCTGAAACTAATAAAAAAATGTTATGTTCAAAACACACACACACACACAAATATCAATTGGTCATATTTGTGCAGATCTATTTCTAGGTTCTCTACTCTGTCCTATTGATCTATTGTCCATCATGCTGTCAATATCACATTGTTTTGATTACAATAGTAGTTAGCCTTAATATTGGGTAGAGTGATTTCTCCTTTGTCAATGTTGTTTTAGCTACTCCAGGGCTTTTGTCTTAGAGAATCTTGGGCCCATGGGGACAAACACTTCCTTTACCAGGTACCACCTGCCACCACCACTGCCCTGCCTCCATACCTCAATGAAAAGGGGGAGCAGGCCCAGCTGCTTATTTATGGTGGGACTCCCAACTGTCATCCTTGCCAGTAGTGTCAACTTACCTGATGTTGTCAGAAGGACTCCCGTTGTAACTGGGAGAAGGATGAACCCACTTGAACTGCGTTCTTTTGCCAATTTGGTGATCACAAGACAATGGGTCTGGGTAGTCTTCCTCTGTTGTGTGAGAGAAGAAAGATGCCCTGTTGCTGTGCTGTTTCTCCATTTCTGGGGTCCAAAATAACTTCTTACCACTTTCCAGAGTTCTCCTTTGGTTGTCTGAGGCATCATTTCCCAAATTTATAGTTGTGCTTAATGGGGCAGGAACAAGGGCAAGACAACAAGTCAAGGTCTATCAAAAAAAAAAAAAAAAATATATATATATATATATATACACACACACACACATATATATACACATATACATACACGGGATATATATATATATATATAACAAATCCAAAAACAAATGGATAAGCTTATTTGAACAAAACTATACTGGTATAATAAGAATAACACATGATTCTTTATGCAGAATTGAACAGAAATTTCAGAGCCTGTAAAATGTGTGCCACACCCCCAATTAACCAGTGTTCTGTGCTTTACTGAAATGCTTAAACTTTTTTTTCCTTTGACAAAAATAGGGCATAGGCTAAATTCCAATTTGAATAAGTATACTGGCCTTCCACATCCCCTCGGCGGAGTAAATCACATGTCATTCTTCACATTCTGTCTTTAACTAGTGGAACAGGATGGCTGTGTGCCCCGAGATGGATGCTGAGCTGTATGGAGCTGCCTGGAGATGAAACACCTTTCAGTTAGTCATCCCACGAGAGTTACACCACCACCAAAACCTGTGTATTTGAATCAGCACTCTGTTTTTCTCCCTAATTGGAACCACCTTATTTTCCTTGCCATTGTTTTTGAATCTGTTTAATACTTTTGTGAAAATAAAGAGATCTGCTTGCCGAATCATAAAATCATGTTGATATTTCCAAGTACAACATTTGGATGAGGTAATAACTCTGCCAATGGATCTGTACACACCTTGGTCCTTGACCGTCCCACATGGTAGTTCTTCTGAAGAGTCTCCACCTTTACTTCTCAACTGAACACCTCCAGCTAAATCTCTTTGGTCTTACTTCATTCTTAATTGCTGGCCCAGAGCTCTGATGGTACAATGTTTTGTATTTAGGTGCCATTCTATATTTTCCCCCAAGAGACAGAATCTTAAAAACATAGGATTGGAAAAGATTCAAAATTCACAAGATGTCCAACTCTATCTTTTTAAAGAGGACATATCTAAACCAAATAATTTACATTATATTTAAGTGCATCCTGAGAAATAAATTTCATGTAATCTTTTGCAGATACATTGTAATATCTAGTAGCTATATTTCCAAGTAAATTTCTCCAAGTTGATTAGGTATCAAGCCATTCTCCAAAGGAAAAAAATAATAATTTGTACTAGAAGAAAATATTTTACCATTTTACTATCCCTTATGGTAATTGAAAACTGAAAATAAATTTCTAGAGCAGTAGTTGTTAGACTTTTATGGGTTACAGACTCCTTTAGTAATCTAATTGAAGATACCAATTTTTCCAAAAGATCACACACACACACACACACACACACACACACACACATATATATATATATAGTTTGTTTGTTTGTTTGTTTGTTTGTTTGTTTTCCCCAGAAGGCTCAGGTGTCACCTAAAGCCCACGCAAAACCCCCAGGTCCCATACCTGTAGTGTGGATAATTTTCTATGAGACCTTATAAAGTGTCCCTTCTAAATTTCAGAATTCCTCAGATCGGAACTAATTCAGTAAGTAGAATCCAAAATGAGGTTTGAGTGTACCAATTATGATTCTTTGGTTAAATTTAACAAACAAACTGATAAACTTAAGAAAAAGTCATTGGAGATGTATTTGAGTAACTCATAGAGTTGAAGAAAAACTCAGACTACAAAGAACAGCAAGTGAACTAGCAGATAATCACATAATGGACAGTCTTTGAGGTGTTCAGAACGCCTCAGCTTCAGCTTATTTGTTGCTGCTACCAAAAACGTAGTGGGGGATTCAGGCCAGGCAAAACAAGCAATGTCCATTGCGGTATCCACAGACTTCTGGGAGCATAAGAATGGAAACTACTGCTATCGCTTATTTTAACTGCTTTTGATATTTCTATTATGGTGACATTTATTCTCTTCTTATTAGTTTATGTCTATATACAACATATCTGTATGAATTTTGAGGAACCAGGATACAAACACCAGTCTACCTCCAAGAATGATATACTTTAAAACTGCCACTTCAGGTGTAGGCAAAGAGTATAACAGAGAAGGAGAACTCCTCAGAAGATAAAACCAGGGGCCATGGAGATCAACTGAACAGAGAGGTCTTCCTACAGCACAAAATCATCCCTGATCAAGGACCTTCCCACTCTTGGTGGAGCCTTCACACTGTCTATCCTGAGGGATTTCAGAATTGCTATGAAGCAGCGATGAGTATGTCTCCTGTTCTCCTTTCAGAATGAGTGTTCATTGATTATCCTCTGATCCACATTTGTATATCGTGTTTGGGTGGGGGAAGTGAGCAAAAAACAAAAGGATGTTATTCTGGCTAAAGACATCAGTAAAAGGTATATACTGCCACAAGTTGGTAACATTCTCACTTTAGTTGCATGAATAGGAGCTCTCTGGTTGCTGTAATGGGTGTATAAATTAAGATCTATTTGGAAAATGAAGCTGTCTTGACTAGACCATGATACACGTCTTCTGTGAACACTGCAAAATCCCATTGTTAACAACCTGCCATCTGGTGTTATCACAGTCTCTTAAGGGTGTGAATCTGTTTCTTGTTTTGTTTTGTTTTGTTTTGTTTTTTGTTTGTTTGTTTGTTTGTTTGTTTGTTTAAGCTCTGTAGACTGTATTTTTCAATATTTTCACTTGAAGGCCAGTCTGACACATTTTTGAAAATTGTCATAAGCTTTGTTGTAGACCCATTTTAACATCAGCCTAATAGCCCAAATAATACAAATGGTGTAGTTTATTCAACTGTAATCTACTGAGAGACTACTCTGTGAGGTTTTGTGTTGTGATCTGTGAGTAATTAAAATGTACAATATGTGACAATTATCACATAGTCCTTGCAAAATGACAAAATAGTTAAACAGTAAGTAATGTCACAACTGAAGAAATAAAACTTAACAGCCAAATTTTAAGTATCCAGATTACTTAAGGTTATTGAAATCTGAAAATGATATATGAGCAGCTCATGAGGAATTTTAACTATCTTTCAGGATTTTTTTTTTTTTTTATCATACCTGCAAACTATATATTGAACACCTTGGATTTTCCACTGCTTTTTTTCTCTTTGTCTTTATAGAGCCAGGGATGATTTAAATGTTGATAAATAAAAAAGGAAGAACAAATATGAATCATGAATTTGAAAGCATCTTTTGAATTCCAGTTGACTATGCTAAAAACTATTTTCATGGAATCTTATTTTAACAGTTCAGTGACTTCAGATGATTTGCTATGGAAATGATGGTCCTTAGAAAAATACTACATTACTTGTCAAAGGTTGTTTTCCACACATCATACTGTAAAGTATGCAGACTTTGGGCACATACTATTCCAGAAGAAACTGAATTTTAAAAAAATGGGCTATGTTTCTAGAGAAATACATGAAAACATCAAAGTTTCTTGAAGAAAAAATACATAGCAACAACTTTGTATTGTACTATTATTAATCAATGGGATGGTCTTTGGTGAAGTTATTATCCTTAATATGATTTTGGCCATTTGCCTGAGTCTAAACTAATCTTCCCAGTGGAAACAGCATGTAAATTCTCTTTTCAAGTCTGTAAATGTTAAACAACTTAGCCTAATTTCACCAATAAGCCATAACCATGATTTATATTATTTACCCATTTAAATATTAACCAGTAAGTCTTTACTATGTCACATTAATTTGGAATCTTTTCCACAAAAGCAAACATCATTTTTCTTAGTTTCCTTTTTATCTGTCTAAATATATCAACCACCTATAATAAAATGAAAGACATCCATATGCTATCTGAATTGTTGATTCTGAAATCAAAAGTTTGACAAATATTGAAAATAAATTGTCATTATATTATATACTGGATGGAAAAGGGATTTACAGATTAGATTTACAGATAAGTGAATTTTTATAATTAACAGCATGTATTAAAAGTGTTTGGCTTATTTGAATAAAGTTAGAATTGTTTAAACTTATGGATATATATGTCTATATATACGTCTCTCTCTCTCTATATATATATATGGTAGAGTGATTTGTTGTATAGATTTAGTTCAAAAATACATCATCCTGTGTGGTGACACTGCCATTTTGTACGCATACCCAGCACAGGTTTAGCCAAAAGTTCTAAGCACATGCAAAGCTTTCAATAAGTAATGAAGCTAGTCCCTGAAAACACACTTGTGGTTGCAAACTATTTTATCTAAATTAAGATTAACAAAATCTATTTTATAATTTATTAGACAAAAAAAATATTATAACAACAGCTTGAAACAAATTTCCTTCATAATATTAATTTTAGAAATGTTCTGTGAAGGTCTTTGAAAACTTTCATTTGTCTGGTATAAACATGGCCCAAGCCAGGAGTCGGGAGTGGAGGGCACACAGTTTGTTTTCTGAGGCAAATTCCACTTCTCCGCTTTTTTATTTTCCAATGTGTACTAGATGCAAAGATTTCTTTTGAATGAGATAGAGATACAGGTTAACATATCGAAGTACAATATAACATTTAGAAAAAAACATTTTTATTAAAACTATAGATAACATATAATAGTATATTAATTTCAGGTGTACACCATAGTTATTCAACATTTCTATACCTAAAGAAGTGACCACCATGATAAGTCCAGCAACCATCTGACACCGTACTATGCTATCACAATATTATTGACTATATTCCCAGTGCTGTATATTATATCCCCATGACTTATTTGTTTTATACCTGGAAATTTGGACCTCTTATTCCCTTTCACCTTTACCCCTTTTTTCAATTGCAGTTGACATTCAATGTAATTTTATTATTTTATATTAATTTCAGGTGTACAGCATAGTGTTAAGACATTTATATAATTTAAGAAGTGATCCCCCTGACTAGTCTAGTGCACACCTAGCACTATAGATAGTTGTTACCATATCATTTACTATATTCCCTATGCTTTCCTTTACATCCCCATGACTACTTTGTAGCTACCAATTTGTACTTCTTAATCCCTTCACCTTTTTCAGCCCACCCCTCAACCCCCTCCCATCTATTACCCCAACAAATATAGTACCCCTTTGTCACCATATATAGTTATTACAATTTTATTGACTATATTCCTTATGCTGTACACTACATCTCCATAACTACTTTGTGACAACCAATTTGTACTTCTTAATCCCTTTCCCTTTTTTCACCCACACCCCAAACCCCCTCCTATCTGGCATCCATCAAAATGTTTTCTGTATCTATGAGTTTGTTTCTGTTTTGTTTGTTAATTTTGTTCTTTAGATTCCACATATAAGCAAAATTTCGTACAAAATACCTAACTACTGTTGTGATTGGTGCAAAATCATAGTTTTTTTTGAACTGCCTCTAGTTTCTTTTCTGATAAATATTATTTTTGAAAGTGATAATTTTATTATCCCTGGACATGAATCAAGATATGTTGGTTCTGGGGCCTCCTAGGAGGGGCTCTGGTGCAGGCGTATATCACTCACTGCCTGTGACTAGTAGGGGACTACCTGGTAGGAGCTACAAAACAATCCGTGGTTTTTTGCTTCTTGTGCTAACATGGAGGTGTGAGGGAGAGGCCATGCTACGAATCCAGGATGGCTACTACTACTACCAGGCCTAGGGTAGCTCCACAAAAAGCCAGGACACCCCAAGGCCTGCTGCCAGCTGCCCACTCCCTTAAGGTTCAGCCACTGATAGAGCCTCATGTGGTACACAAGTTGGGTGAGGCAGGGTTTCAAGGAGTCACTAGAGTAGGAAAAGTTGTAGTCACCAAGTTAATGTAAATTCTGTTTTGGTGCTAGTGCTGAACCTGGAGTGATTAAGCAAAAGCCTCAGAGCACACAGAGGCCAAACGCTGCCTGCTTGGGATCTGCCAGACTCTGATAGTTTTCCAAGAAAGAGTGCAATGTGGGCAGGGGCAGGGCTGGCTGTTTGCAGAGAAAGTGTCTCCCAAGTTGGGGGAGTTAGGTGGGGCACGTTCCCAGTGAGTCAGCAATGTGGAGAAGCAGAGCTCACCAGACCAATCAGATTCAGATTTAGCCGTGTTGGGGGAGGGCTCAACAAAAGAAAGATGGCGTCTGCCTGCTGGCTGCACTAGAGAAGGACCCCTTATAGGGAAAATGGTGACTGTCTTCCAGCACTTGCCAAGAAGCTACACACCTCAGTCAGCTCCTCATATGCCTCTGACACCCCCGAGTTACCATCCCTCGACTGGAGCCCAAGGTAAGTGCCTGCGAGCGAGTAAGTCTGTGTGCAGGCCTTTTAAGAGGACGTCTGGGTTTCTGGCAACCTTTTATCGTAGTAGTAGAATTACTACTGTTTTTCATAGCCAAATATTATGGGGGCTCCTTTTTCTGGCACCAGTATTCTGGGGTGGGGAGGCCAGTGTGGGGCTGCAGTCCCTTGCTCCTCCAGGAAGAACCTCCGCAGCTGAGATATCCCTCCTGATTTTCAACTGCCGCACAGAAGTTTTAGGCTCATTCCATGTCTCTCCCCCTGCTACCAGTCTTGATGTGGCTTCTTTATATTTTTAGTTATAGGACTTCTGTCTGGGTGGACTTCAGATAGTCCTCCAGATTGATTATTCTGTAATTTAGTTGTAATTTTAATGTAGGATTTAGTTGGGATTTTAGAAGGATGCAAGTACAGTGTTTTTCTACTTCACCATGTTATGGAACATTTATTATGGGTGCAAATAGTCTATATATAACAGGGAGCTCTGAGACTAGAAGTCAATGTTTTTGTTGACTTGATTTTGAAAATTTGGTTTCTACGTAGAAGTCAAAGTTTATTGAAGTTGTCAGCAATTTTCTGATTCATTTAACAGAAGACTTCTCTATGTTAAAAACACTTTAGTGGGCACTTTGATTTTGCCACAGTCCTTTCTTCAGTGGAGGTGTTGGAGGCACTGAGGAATTGAATTGCTCTTATAATGATGTTTATCATCACCAGAGTTGCACCCTGGGGATTATTAATGTTGACTCAGAGGCAGGTCTGGGACTACAGAAGAGGAAAACTGTTTGTTTGTTTTTTTTCCTTCCCTTACAAGAGCCCCTGTGAAATGAGGGGTTGTCCTTGAAGTACTTGGGGGGGGGGGGGAGGGTGTAAGGAGGTAAATGTTAGGAGACTAAGAAGAAAGAAACTGAATGGTAGGCCATACACTATGCTTTATAGATACACCCTGGTTAACTCAATGAACACAATGGAGGGTATTCCTATGGCTATGTATTCTAAAAGAGTAATTTATTAACTATGACCCCCAGACATTGATATGTTTAGCTTCCCACCAATCTTTACTGTTCTACATGGAGATGATCTCAGTGGGGATAGTGCCACCTCTAGAGAATATCCAAGAAATGTGTGGGAGCATTTTGGGTTGTCCCAATAATGGAAGAGAATTACTGCTCTTTAGAGGATGAAAAACGAGGATGGTAATCATCCCCTAATGCAACAAAGAATTATCTTACCTGCCATATAATTTGAATGGCCCATGATTCACAGAGTCTAAAAGCAAGTTAATAATTCAAGAACCCAACTTTGTAAAATATATAAAAAACAAATATTGTTGCATAGTTTTTAAGTTCACTGAATATTTCAGAAATGCAACAATTGTGTACAATAAGGGAAGACTACACATTGTTATCTTTAAAAACTTACCAAGGATTGTTCATTTTGGAAAATGTATCACCAATGGCAGCCCCATTCCAGATATTTGAGTCACAATTACAAGTCATTTGTAAATCAGTCTGCATTTGACTGTTTTAGTTTCCACATACTGTAAGTGAGATCACTACAGTATTTGTCTTAATGTGTCTAACTGATTTCACTTAGCATAATGCCCTCCAAAGTTTACATTTTAACAAATGACAAGATTTCCTTCTCTTATGGCTGAGTAATATTGTATCATATGTGTATTGTTTTTGTAAAAAGTGAAATGGTGTAACTTGAACTTTCAGAAAGTGGGGATACCTGTATATAATGTATATAGGAACCAGAGTTTTGCAGCTGAATTTTATCTAACTTAAAGAGAATATATAATACCAGTATTAGTAGTTGAATATTCTGATACACACACACACACACACACACACACACACACACACACACATTTTCAACTAGATAGCGTGTGTGGCAAAAATCTAGAAACAAAGTAAATATTCATCAATGGAGAATTAGCTGAATAAATTATGATATATTTGTACCATGAAACACTACATAACAATTAACAAGAATGAATTACTTTTGACTCAGATTTTGTATTATTTGGTGAGAAAAATTTTTAAAAAACTAGTGAAGTATGTACAATAAAATGACATTTTGTGAAATAAGCAATAATATAAAATACTAATGTATTTATAAGAGAAAAATATGGAAACATTCATACCAGGTTATTACAATGTATTATTTTGGGGGGCTGGGAGATCATAAAGCTGTGAAGGAAAGTGTAGGCAAACAGTAATAGAGGAAAACATGCATATATTTGCATATTTACTTAAATAAAATCGTGTGTGTGTGTGTGTGTGTGTGTGTGTGTGTAAAGAATTTTCTAATAATACAAATTTAAATGAATGTGAAAAGTAAAATCACCTATCAAAATGAAACAGCTTTGCTAGTTAAAGAACAGGATGGGAATTTTCCATCTGACGAAGTCATGAGTTGGAAGTGTGCTTTTGGGAAATTCAACTTTCTACTATGTGCTTCAGTTAATACATTCACTGTATTTTTCTAAACCTAGCATACGAGAACATGTTCTCAGTCTGACAAAAAATACGATGTGGATACACATGACAACAGATGTGTTTGTGATCACGTTCTTTATGCTTGGGTTACCTTTACTCATTGTTGTGATTCAGAGTTTTAACACCGGGTGGGCTTAACCCACAATAGTTCTTGCCCAATGAGGGAGGTTTATTGACATTCAGCTTAAACAAAAACAAAACAAAGAAAAAAGTAAAGCACGTCTGGAGTATACTTTAAAAATATATTAAGTCTTTAAAGTTGGAGACAAAATTTTATCCAAGAACAATAGCTATTTTTCTCATTGAATTTTTCAAAGGCAATTCTATTGGCTCATTATGATCTTGTCTTAACATTAATAATACAGCAATTCACAGAGAGACATATGCGTTTTATTACATTCTAAATATTTTGAGACATTTTTGAATTAAAATTAGAAAAGTGTAAATTCTAATGGATTCAAATTATACCTTTCTGAGAAAAACTAACAAATTAACATTAAAATGCAGAAACTATTTCTAAGGTAGGAAATATTCTGTTTTTAATTGGCCAAGACCTTATTTTTATCAGCAAAGTTATATGTAAAAATAGGTTCTTCTTCAGAAGAAGAAAGGTAGTATTGGGCCTCTCCTGGTTACTTTTTCTTTTCTTTCTTTTTTTTCTCTTTGTCAGGAGCCAGTGTCTTCTTTTCTGGCTCCGCCCGGAGTGCTGCTTCCTCAGCAGCCAGAGCCTCCAACCTTATGCGCTCAGCTTCCAGCAACTTGTTTCTATATTCTTCCCGTATATTGAAGATCTTCTGTCGGGCTTCATCTAAAGAGTCCTATTCCGAACAAAACCCCAAGAAAATAAGGTTCACTGATAAAGACTTATGGTCCCAGGGGAAAAAAAAAAAAAAAGCAAGCCCTTTATTCTTTCCTTATTCCAGTAGATTGAAGAGGGAAATTGCTAAAGAGAGATAGAAATTATCTTATGGTCTCAAATGTTTATCAATACATACAACATGAGATAGCAACAAAGGGTACATGAGATTTTAACGGAATGGTAAATAAAGAATCAGTTTGAGAAAAATAAAGAGAAAGGTGAAAAAAGAAATAGGCAGAAATTTTGGCAAAGCGACTATATGCTTTAAATGAGTTCAAATATAATCTATATAAAATATACAGCTCAGTGTGTTTCTCACAGTAACTGTGCTCAATAAATTACTAGTTAACCACACATATTCTAGCCCTGACAAAATATATCTGAGTTATACTTGAAGAACTTCCCAATAATATCACCTAATCCATTGGTTATCTTTGTTATTGTCAACTTGGCTTTCATTCTTACCATTTCAAAAAAAACCTGTATTCATCAAGGATACCAATAATCTATCTATATGTAGCTAAATCCAAGGTCATTTCTGGTTCTATTATTACTTAACTATACCCTGCATCTTTTGGATATATATACATTTTAAGAAAGGAAAAAACTGTATTAAAATTATGCTGATGGTAACCACTTTGACCACCTCTTGTAATTGCAGAAGTCAAATGTGACTTGCGTTCATCTTTTGTTTATCAGTGTATATTGAGTATTACAATTTTAATACAGTTTTTTCCTTTCTTAAAATGTGTGTACATATTTTTGGCTCTCTCTCTCTCTATGCACATCCATGTTAAACCAATAAGTGAAGAAAATAATAAGGCCCAGGCATGGATATACACATTTTTAAGGGCACTGATTTTGAATGGGTTGCTAGAGAAGATTTTTATAATGGAGTGACAATACCTGAGAGACCTCATGAAGTGAAGATGGACATCATTAGGCTTTCTGAGGGAAGGATGTTCAAGGAAGAGGTAGGAGCAAGGTCAAAAGCCGAGAGGTGGGGACATGCCTGGCCATTAGCGGAAAGGCAGTCAATGTGGAGAAAAGGAAAGGATCAAAGCTGGTAGAATGATAGGAAAAAAGATCAGGAAGGAAAGTGGGTGCTAGATTAAGTAGAGCTCTAGATGTGATGATAAAGACTTTGTGAAATGTGAAGCTATTACAGGAGTCAAATGATCTCACTCTCCGTTTTATGGAGTACTATGCTAACCAAAAGTGCAATTCATAAAATATTTCTAGTTTTCCTCCAAGCACATGGTAGCATTGTATTCTGTATTAGTCTGCTAGGACTGCTGCAATCAAGTGTCACAAACTGGGTGGCTTAAACTATAGAAACTTATTGTCCCAGTTATTGATGCTAGAAATTTAAAATCAAGGTTGATTCTTTCATCGAAGGTGTATATGACCATATGACTTGCTTTGGCCAATGAAATGTGAATACAAAATGTAAATATGATGAGAAGGACCCTCTACTGAGCTTCACTGGACATGTAGCTGGAAGAGAAATACTTTTTTATTTTCTTAATCCAGGGGTTGGTAAACTACAGTCAGTGGAACAAATTTGGCTCAATGCTTGTTTTTCTAAATAAAGTTTTATTGAAACACTTTAGGTATTATTTTTGACTGATTTTTGTGTTAACAATGACAGAGATGAGTAGCTGCAACATATGGCCTGCAAAGGAAAACATATTTATTATCTAGACATTTACAGAAAACAAGTTTGTCAACCCCTGTCTTAAGCCACTGAGACATAGAGTCTGTTTGTCACCACAGCATAAAAAGTGTGTCCTCATTGATACAATCATTTTGGCTGCTCAGCAGAGACTAACTACATTGTAAAAGAGCAAAAATGGAAGCAGTGACATGAGTCAGGAGGCTGCAGCAGTATTCCAAATGGAAAACAATGACAGTTTGGACTAGAGTGGTAGGGCTAGAGGGAATGAAAAGTGGATAAATTTTGGATATTTTTCAAGGTAATGCTGACAACTTTTGATGATGGATTGTGTGGAGTGAGAGAAATCAGGCATGTCGCCAAGGTCTCTGCTCTGAGCAGCTGAAAGATTGCCATTGCCCTTGACTGGGATAGAGAATGCTGGTGGAGTGACACGTTTGTGCTGAATGAGACACAGGGCAAGAATTTTAGAATTTGGATTTGGAGAGGTTCAGTTTGAGGTACCTGTTAGACAAACAAGAAGAGATGTCAAATAGGCATACTCCTTAGATCGGCCAACACTGCCCTGGGAATTACATGGAACACCTAAAATCACGGTGGCAAAAATGTTTAGGAAGTCCGGTAGCCATCAGTGTCTTCGGGAGTGTGTGTGTGTGTGTGTGTGTGTGTGTGTGTGTGTGTGTGTGTGTGTGTTGCAGGGAAGTGGGAGGAAAAAAATAAAATCCTCACCTTCTATAGTGGAAGTCATCCATATTTATTTATTGACTCTCCCATTTCTAGTGAGATACTTTCATTTTTAATTAAGCTTTCACACTACAAAAAACTTTGTTTGTTTGTTTTTGAATCATGTCTCACTAAAGCCCTCTAGTCTTCTTCTGGGTGGAGGAGCGGCAGTCACTAGCCTATAAAAAGCTGAGGTGGGGATGTACCATTCTGACTGTTTCTTAAATAGCTTTAAACCAAATAACCCAAAGAGTTCATCTTCCTTCCACTTCACTTCCCTTCTTAATGTGGCCAGTGCCACCAATTTCTGAGCCTTTTGGGGATTCTGTGGAGCAAACTGGGTTTGTTCTGAAGAGGTTTTCTGCTGCCAGCGTAGGTTTTGGTTGCCTCAAGTCTGTTAATATGATCTTGATCCAGCTATTTTCCAACGTCCCAAATATTTGTTGTCGTCTTCTCTCCCATTCTTCCCATTTTGTGGATAGCTTCCTGATACTGCATTTTAGAGGGATTTTATGGAGTAAGTGAAATTAAATGTGTATAATCATTTTGCCATCTTTTCTGAGAAGTTAAGAACTAACTGTTTCTAAGGCGTCTTTCTACCCGGGTACTATATGATTCTATGATATCTTTTTTCTATTACGAACAAATTTGTCAACTGTGATTCATGTATGCACTTTTAGACTCACCCGCATTTCCCCATACATATTCAGGACTCCATGTTTTAATTTGAATCGTTCTTCTTGTTCAATGCCTCGAATGCTAAGGAGTCTGTTCCTACGCTGTCGAAACTGATGAACCTCCTCTGCCTTTTGCATTAATTGATGCTGATTCAGTTCCTCTGTTAGCAGCAGAGGCTCGGTGTTTGTTTTCCTTGATACAGAAACATCAAAAGAGAACATAAATCATTTGGGAACTCTGGAATGAATGTTTGAACTCAAATAATTTAAAATCATATCAACAGTGAGGTGGTCTGAATCAAATAAAATGTTAGGAATGGAAATAAGAAACCATTATTTTTAGGTGGCCTATGCTCCATCCATTGAATCAATGATATTTTAGAAAATTCTTTTAGAAAAATATCAGTAAAATTAGATGCAACATTTGATGAGATGTTTGTGGAATTGGTGTTCGAAACTGTAAGCCTTTTTTATAGGTCTTCCTTTTTAATTTATGTGGCTACATAATTTTGAAAATGTTTCCAAACTTATAAATATGCTTGAGTAACTATCTCTCTATTAATTTTATTGGCTAGTTCTTAAGAAAATTGAATCTAATTAAATAACGGCAGCAGTTACAGTGAGAGTTTTCTGTAACTCAACTCAGCTTAATCAGGATGCAGATGAAATCTTTACAGAAAAATATTTAAATGCTTTTCTGATTGACTTAATGAAACATTTGCTAAATTTGAGATGTAAAATCATGTACTTCTAAAAATTTAAATACATTGAAAATAAGTGGGTCATTTCAAATTTTCAGTTGTTTAGCAACTGCGATTAGCAATGTATGCAAAATTCTATGCACATAGATGTCTACATTAATCATGTTTATTAAAACTTACCGCAAGTATTGAGTTAAGTCTACACATTCTAACTCTTTTCGAATAAGTTGTGGAGACATTTCCAAAATTGTCGGGGATCGTGAACGAGGCCCTGTTTTAAAAAAAACGAAGTCCTAAGCTTTCAAAAAAATATCAACAATGATTAACTAAATGACTTATATATCATTTTAGTTGAAAACAATATTTTCTGTTAGAAAACACCATTGATTGGACTTGCCTTATTTAATATGATTTTAATGTGATGTAATATGACTTTATAAAATATAACTATATTTTATATTTATCTTCTAGTTAAATGAAGGAGATGACAAAATGAATATAGTCTATAAAAAGAGTAACAAAACATTCTTCTAATTATAATTAAATGAAGGTGGAGATTTAAAAAAATAAGTCATTCTTTAAGTTACGAAACTTCATTACAAACAAATTAAATGACCCCATATTTAAAGAGCTTGGTCTATGTGTTAAAGCTGTACTATGCACTATGGGGTGGGATATAAAAATGTTGAAGACACAATATGCAACCTTCAAGAACTGTTTAGTCTAGTGGAGTAGGCAATATATATAATAGATAAACACTGAAGATCAAATAAGCAGGAGCTTTTTATTCCATAGACCCATATAAACCATTCAGCCTTTCCAGAGCATTTTAAAAATGATTTATTTATGTTTAAATTATAGTTGACATACAATATTATATTTGTTTTAGATATAATATCTAGTAATTCAACATTTATATACCTTATTAAGTGATCACAATAAGTCTAGTAACCACCTGTCATCATACATAGTTATTACAATATTACTGACTGTATTCCCTATACTGTACATTACATCCCTGTGACTTATTTTGTAACTGGAAGTTTGTACCCCTTTATCCCTTCACCCTTTTCACCCATCTCCCTACCCCCATCCCCTCTGGCAACCATCAGTATATTCTCTGTAGTTATGAGTCTATTTCTGTTTTGTTTTTCAGATTCCACATATAAGTGAAAACATACAATATTTGTCTTTGTCTGAATTATTTCACTTAGCACAATACCTTTTAAGTCCATCTATGTTGTTAAAAATGATAAAAATTTCGTTATTTTTTATGGCTGAATAATATTCCGTCTTTTTGGACCATTTAATCTTTTCAAAAAATTACTAAAACATAATTTACAGATCATAAAATTTTCCCATTTAAAGAGTATAATCTAATACTTTTCAGTAAATTTACAGGATTCTGCAACCAGCACCAAAATCCAGTTTCAAAACATTTCCATTATCCAAGTAAAATCTTTTGTGATCTTTTATATTAATTCTCCATTTCTACCACAAGCCGCAGACAACCATCAATCTGCTTTATGTCTACAGATTTGCCTTTCTTGAACATTTCATGCAGGTAGGAATGGTAAAATTGTGTTTAACCCTTAAAGAAATTATCAAATCACAGTGTTTTGATTATTGTTAGTTTCATAATAAATACTGAAATCACAAAGTAAAAATCCTCCCCCCTGGCTCTTTATCAACATTGTTTTGGTCATTTTGGACCTTTTGCATTTCTGTATAAATTTTAGGGTCAGCTTATCAAATTCTAGTGATTATACTGAATTTATGTATAAATTTGGAGAGAATTACTATATTACTATATTGAGTCTTCTAGGTCAAAGCTTGGACTACCTCTCTCTTTACTTAGATCTTTCAAAATTTCTTTCAGTGATGATTTGTAGTTTTTGGTATATGAGATTTACGTTTTTGTTAAATTTATTTACATACATTTATTAATGATGCTATAGTGAATGAAACTGTCTTAATTTTATTTTTTGATTAGTCACTGATAATATATATAAATAAAATTATTTTTTGTATATTAATCTTGTATCGTGTCATCTCACTGAACTCACTTATTAGTTCTAGATGATATTCTTGGTTCTTTTTCACTGATCCCTTAGGGTTTACGCAGTATACTGGATCAATTTGTGTGAGAATAGAATTTTACTTCTTCCTTTATTATATGTATGTGTTTTCTTTCTTTTTCTTGATTGAACTGGTACAACCTCCTTTAAAATGTTGAATATAAGTGGTTAGAGTGGACAGCCTGCCTTGTTCTTGATTTTAGGTTGAAATCACCATGGTTGTTACCCAGATCTAACCTGTTCAATTTTTGTCTGATTTGCTGCTTGCCCTGACCAGTCCCATGGTCATGCAACTGTGATGTTGGCCATCCCCAATTGTTTACCACGAAGTTCACTACAACTTGTAACAATGCCGATGGGCAGAGAACTTTCCCATGGAGCCTCAAATCAGGTAAACCCCCTTCTAGCAGTGGCTGCAGGGTGGCTGGACCTCATGGTTACCATGATACAGACCGTGGGGTTAGTGAGATAACTCCACATTAATATGCTATAGATCCCTGTTGTTCATACCAATTGTGGTAGACAGCCTAATGGACCTCCAAAGATGTCTATGTCCTAATCTTTGAAACCTATGACTATCTTACCTTACAAGGCCTTTGCAGGTGCAATTAAGTTAAGGATCTAGGGATAGGGACATGATCCTGAATTATTCAGCTGTACTCAATGGAATCATAAGAACCCTTGTTAAGGAAAAAGACAGATAGAAGAGGAAGAATACAAGAAGGAGGTGAGGTGACGGAGACAGAGGAGAGAGAGATGGAGGGAGGAAAGGAGAGACAGAGAGATTTGAAGTTGTTATGCTGCTGGCCTTAAATTTGGGGAGAGTCACATATCAAGGAGTGAGATGGTCCTAGAATCTGAAAACAGAAATAGATTCTCCTCTAGCCTCCAGGAGGAATGCAGTCCTGCCAACACCTTAATTTTAGAATTTGTGCCCTCCAGAACTATAAGAAATTAATTTGTGTTAAGTTATTACATTTGTGGTTATTTGCTACAACAGCAATAGAAAACTAATACAATTAAGACCATTTATTTTTGTTGTTCTTATTTTTAATAAATGTTTTCATTTAGTTGTATGCCTCCCAAGTTTTGAAATTTTTTAATCATTTTTTTAATTTATCTTTTGTGTGATTATTTTCTCTTTTTAAATTTAATTAAATTTATTGGAGTGACATTGGTTAATAAAGTTATGTAGGTTTGAAGTGTATAATTATATAATATATCATCTGTATATTACATTGTATGTTCATACCACCCAAAGTCAAATCTCCTTCTGTCACCATGTATTTGACCCCCTTGACCCTTATCTACTGATAATAGCTGAAGATTTGTCATACATGGTGTTTATTATGTTGAGGTAGTTTCCTTCTATACCCATTTTATTTAATCATAAATGGATGGTGTTTTTTGTCAAATGTTTTCTCTGCATCTATTGATATGATTGTATAATTTCTATCCTTTATTTTGTTTATATGGTGTATTGCATTGATCAATTTGCATATATTGAACCATCTTTGGTGCCCCTGGAATGAACTCTACTTGATCATGATGTATTATCTTTTTAATGTATTGTTGTATTTGATTTGCTAGTATTTTGTTTAGGATTTTTGCATCTATATTCATCAGAGATGTTGCTCTATAATTTTCTTTATTTTGTGTTATCCTTGCCAGGTTTTGGTATTAGGGTAATGTTGGTCTCATAAAATTAGTTAGGAATTAGTGCCTATTATTCAATTTTTTGGAAGGGCTTGAGAAACATAGGTATTAAATCTTCTTTGAATGTTTAGTAGAATTCTTTATAATTCATATGGTATTGAATTTTTACTTTTTGGGAGCTTTTTGATGATTATTTCAATTTCCTTACTGGTGATCAGTCTATTTATATGTTTCAGTTATTTGTGATTCAGTCTAGGAAAGTTACGTACTATTTCTAAGAACTCGTCCATTTCTTCTAGATTGTTGAATTTGGTGGCAGATTGTCTTTCATAGTATTCTTATATGATCCTTTGTATTTCTGTAGTGTGACTTGTAACTTTTCCTTTTTCATTTATGATTTTGAGTCTTTTCTCTTTTTTCCTTAATGAGTCTAGCCAGAAGTTTTTCAATTTTATTCATTTTTTCAAAGAACCAGCTCTTTGTTGCATTAATTTTTTTCCATTGTCTTTGTTCTCTATTTAATTTAATACTGCTCTAATTTTTATTATTTCCTAAATTCTGCTGACCTTGGGTTTCACTTATTCTCCTTTTTCTAGTTCTTTAAGATGTAACATTAGGTTGCTTATTTGTGATTTATCTTGTTTCTTGAGATAGGCCTATAATGATATAAAATTCTTTCTTATTACCACTTTTGCTGCATTCCAAAGGTTTTGCTATGTCATATTGTCATTCTCATTTGACTCTATGTACGTTTTGATCTCTGTTTTTCTTTTTTGACCCAGTCATTCTTTAGTAGCATGTTTTTTTAACCTCTACATATGTGCGGTTTTTCCCTTTGTCTTTTTCCTATTTCAAAGCATTGTGGAAAAAGATATGCTTGGTATTATTTCAATGTTATTAAATTCGTTGAGGCTAGTTTTGTATCCCAGCATATGGTTTATCCTTGAGAATGTTCCATGTGCACTGGAGAACAATATATAATCTGGTGTTATGGGATGAAAAGATCTGTATATGTTGATAATGTCCATTTGGCCTAATGTGTCATTTAAGGCTGATAGTTCCTTATTTACTCTCTGTTTGGATGATCTATCAATAGCTGTCAATGGAGTATTTAAGTCCCCTACCATAATTGTGCCTTTGCCAGTTTTTCTCTTTAGTTCTGTTAGTAGTTGCTTTATATATTTAGGTGCTCCCTGACTGGGTGCATATATATTGAAAAGTGTTATATCTTCTAATGAACTGTCCCCTTTATCATTAAAAAAAGTTCATCTTTGTGTCATTAACTTTTTATTTTGAAATGTATTTTGTCAGATATAAGTATGACTACAACTATTTTTATCTGGATGCCATTGGTTTGGAGTATCATTTTCCACCCTTTCACTTTGAGTCTATATTTGTCCTTGCAGCTGAGATATGTCTCCTGAAGGCAGCATATGTTTTTTGTTTTTTGTTTCTCCAGTCTGCTATTCTGTGACTTATTATTGGTGAGTTTAGATTTACATTTAGGGTGATTATTGATGTATGAGGATTTCCTATAGTCATTTTATATTTTGTTTTCTGGTGGCTCTGTGACTTGTTTCTTTTCCCTGTGTTTCTCTGTGTTATTTTAGTTTATGCTGTGATTTTTTATTCCTCTCTCTCTTTTTTTTAATGTCATGTGTCTCAGTTTTGGATTTTGTGTGTGTGTGTGGTTACCATTAGGTTTATTCAAAAAAAGTTTCATATATACAGTAGTCCTTTTACTTCTGAATGCATCTTATCTCCATTCCCCTTTGAAAATTGAGATCTTTACCCCTCCCCTTTTATATTTTTGTTGTCACAACAATATAACATTAAATAAAACATTCCTGAAGTATTAACATTTTATAATATGACTCTTCTAGAAACCAGTGGCCAATAACTTCTTTTTTCATCCTGGTTACTATGGGATCTTAGATTTCTAAACTTCATTTGCTTTTCTTATGAACATATCCACTTATGTTGGATATATTTTGGCATTTCAAACCATAATTCTTTCTATAAGACACCAACTCTGCTGACTCTTACTGGAATGAAAATATTGTCTAATTAATTAGATTTTGTGTTTTCTTATATCCCACCAAACAATATATGTTTAAACAGCAAGGGTGGGAAAGGGGCAAAGAAGGTTAACCTTCATGTTCATCTACAAAACTCTTTTGTACCAAAATAGGGTGTGATTGTAGTATGATGGTCTCAGACCTCTAGAAAATTGCAGCTCAAAGTGTGTGTGGGTGTGTGCGCGCGCGTGCGCATGTGCCGTCTTCCATCTATAAACTGGTTCCTTATGGGATATATTCTAAAAGTGAGAGTATGCATTTAGAAATATTTTTGTAACAATTGATCTTCACTGGGTCATGTTATTATATTTTACCAAGTTTCAGTTTGTAGCAGACCAGGAGAGAAAACTTCCTTCACCATGTATAGTATGAGAGTCACTGTTTGAAAGACATGGTGAAAAAGTAGCTTGACAGATGGTGAAGCCTGGGGAAAAAATTTGGGAATAAAGACAGTGATCATCTCTAACCTCTGGAAGAAGCACTTTCCTGAGACCCCCAGAAATAAAAGGGAAGTTGAAAATAATGTTTGGACTTTTGACTTGATGATGGCTTGGTGTTGAGGGGAGAATGCTTAGGAGTGAAACACATAATGATATTTTTTATATGACCTCTGACATTATAAGGGAAGTTGTCCTAAGTTACCTACTATATGAAAATAGGAGGTAGCAAGAATAAGCTTTTGGGAAGTCAAAAATATCTATGGGAATGTAGAGGCCACACCACATAAAGCTCTTACAGAGTCTATCATCTCGTGGATGATGCTTCTCGAGGAATGAGGGCCAATTTGTGGTACACCAACAGCAGAAGTGGGATCAATACATTGAGTTCCAGATAACAGCTGATACCCAGACCCATGGTTCTCCAGCAGGATTCTTTCTACAACTATAGTACCTGTGGTACCTGGCAATGTTTCAAAGATATAGGATGTACTAGAACCATACAAGAGCATATCTCTTAATGGAGGAAGAGGGAGTCAATTTTTCTTGATGGCGTATAATTAAACTTACCATTTTACATTAAATTAAAATTATAATAAAACATATGTAAGAATGTTTTGAAGAAATTTTTGTTTGAGGGCAGGCTGCTGTGGCCAAGGTCCTCCATTCCTGCTTACTCTTACCTTTCCTCCCTGTTTGCTGCCTTTTCCTCCCCACCCAAAAGTACACTCTTTTATAGTTATGCAAACTTGAAGGCAAATGTCTGAAGACTCCGGTGTCCACAATTGTGAAGAAATAAGAAGCAGGAGAGCTGACATTAAAGTACATGTTCTAGACCTTCACAACCCTGCTAAGGGGTGCTGGGGAAAAAATGAAATCTGCACTATGACTGCAAGGACACACTGTCCCAGGCTGGTGTGATGTAATTCCATGTTCTCACTTAACGGTTATTTTGTTAGCTTGTAAATAATCAATTTGATATCAGAATTTAATTGTATTTTCAATTGGTAGAGCTTTACGTGTGGAAAAAAGTTTGTGTTTGATTAGAGATCACAACTAGTGGAATAAAAAGAACTATGGATTGAGTCCTGATTCCTTCCAAACTCTGTCAGCTTCCTGCACTTGGACGACTCATTGTTTATCAATTCCTTCAGTTTTTGAGGCAGAGATATAATATATGCTTTATCTAGCCCACAGAGGCTTAACTGAGATAAATATGCCAAAGCACTCCACTAATTAAATATTAACATAAAATAATATATATTATTCTAATAAATTTTAGTGCTGTCCATGCATTATCTATTAAATGAGTGCTAACTTTCAAAATACTGGTTCAATATCAGAATCTCTTAGTACTATAATAAAAGAGCCCTTTGAGTTTCCCACTTCACTGTGGAAATCACTCAAGGACATGTTTTAACCATAAACAGCACTTAATTTTTAAATTCTCAGACTGGTCTAGAAATTTTGAAAAGAGAACCATTGTTGGCATTTCTGAGGATGCTGCCTTCCGAAATATTCTTTTCTTCTGCCTGGGTTCTGAACAAGTAGAGAAAAAGAAAAAAAGTAAGATTTTACTATTGATACAGGTGTAATTGGAGGATGTAACCTGATGTGAGAGGCAAATGGGCCATGATCACAGAACCCTAGAACTGGCCAACTGGGTTAGCACTCCTCACTCATAAGTAGTGCTTCCAACTCAGGAATGAGCAGTGGAATGGAGCTTCCCATGGGCAGCCCATTTACTCTTTCCAATTGTATCAATCTACACTAAACCCCTTTAGCCACAGGAAGTCTAAGAGAGGAGTTGCTTGTACTTCCAATACAGACATTTCTCTGTAACACCTTCCATCAAGAACTTGAGTTCATTTTAGTGAATAAATACGAATCCATGTTATACAAAAATGAACCAAGTCAGTATGGCTTGTGCACCACTGAAAATTGTTCTCTTCCCATGTTTTAGAAACCAAATATTTAAAATTTTTCATAAAAGAGAAAAAAAATCTACCAAGTAGCATATTATAGATAAAACAAAAAGGATCTGTGTTTAGTGACCACTGTGTATGTGATCACTGCAATTTTACTTTTAATATTTGTAGACACAGCAAACTATACAAAATTATACCTTACACTTTTTTTCAGTGCCTATTTTTATCTTTAGGATAAGTATTTAATACTCAGGCTCTTGAGCAGATGATCATCTGTGATAAGCCACATGAAGACCTATGAATCCCAAGTCCATATTTTTCTATTATAGAACCCTCGACATCACATAGATTGAAGTATTTTTTCCAGAATTTTTATTTCAAAATACGTATTTATCCTACCGACAAGCCTGACACTTACTGATATTTTCCTTCCGCATGGTCTGCTCCTCCTTGACTGCCAGGCTTGCTCCTCCACTTTCACCACTTATCGATTTTGCCAGATCCTTTAAGCTCTTGGTCATTTGCCACTTCTTCCACAGCATACTCCCTGATTGTGTTGGCTCTTTGCTCTCTGAACTCCCAGGACTCTTTATTTCTGGCTCTTTTATGGCACTTGCAGGTGTTTCTATTGCAACATGGCACACGCATTACTAAAAAAAAGAAGCTTCATTCTATGAAATCACATGCAAAAAGTAACAGGGCTATGAGAGCACAGATTAGGAGCAGAAGACTTCAAAGCTTTGCAACTTCTAGCCAGAGCACTAGCAGACGCAATCATTGGTACCTCAGAAGATGACGTGGCCCACCCAGGCAGCCAGTGTGTCTAGAAGTTGCGTCAGGATATGAAAAGGTGACATATAAACAGAGGCTTTTTGGAGGTGAGATATTACAAATGGAAATGGGATATCTGAACCATTGGGGCTGCTGTTAGTGCGGGCCTTAGTGAAGTGTAACCTGCCCCACATTGAGAGTTGGGCATGGACGGGACTCTCCTCTCTGGAGAGGGAGCCCTGGGTGTAGTCACTTATCTAAAATTGTCTTAAAATAGAAGTGAAAAGGGATCTTGCTTGTGAAGTTGAAAAGCTGGAAGGATTTTCCTTAACACTATAATTCTACTCCCACTGTTCCACGTCCCTGTGCCAAAGAAAAACTCTAAAACCTACCACAACAACCATATTATGCAGATACTTTCCCTCTATTTATCAATTGCAGGTGTCGTAACTGGTGTTACATTCTGCTTTGAATGAAAGGCAGTAATAAGTTAGTCGTTAAGAGCATGGAGAAATGGAGAAATAAAAAGCAGCCATTCAGTAGTCAAAGTTGGTTCTTTAAAAATATATTAAAATCGATGCACCCCTAGAACAAGACTGATTGAGATTTAAAAAAAAAAAAAAAAAAAAAAGGTTAAAATAAAAAATTTTCCAGGAAGTTTAACTTAGATAAAATAGACAATTTTTTTTTTGAAAACACAACTTACTAATCTTGACATAAGAAGAAATAGAACCTCTAAATATCAAGACATATAGGGTATATATATTGTAAGAGTTCAAATACACGTCTAAGAAGTTCAAGAATAGGCAAAATTAGCACTATACACAGTAGCCAAGACATGGAAATAACCGAAATGCCCATCGGTAGATGACTGGATTAAGAAACTGTGGTACATTTATACAATGGAGTATTACGCAGCCATAAAGAAGAAAGGAATCTTACCATTTGCAACAACATGGATGGACCTAGAGAACATTATGTTAAGTGAAATAAGTCAGACAGAGAAAGACAAATACCATATGATCTCACTTATATGCGGAATCTAAAGAAAATAATAAGTGAATGAACTAATCAGAAACAGTTTTAGAGACGTAGAGGAAAAACTGAGGGTTGCTAGAGGGGCAGGGGGGGTGGGGATAAAGGGGAAGGTGAGACGTTTAGAAAATAGTTGGTAACCACGAGATGGCCACGGGGTTTTGAAAATTAATTTGGGGAATGTAATCAATAATGTAAAGATGTTGTAGGGTATCCGATGGACATGTGTCCCATTTGGGAGACCACCTCAGGGATGATGTAGATGCCTGATCTCTGCTCTCTGCACTGTACACCTGAAGCTGAACAATACTGAATGACAACTATAATTTATATATATATATATATATATATATATATATATATATATATATATATATATATATATATATTTGTATGTATATGGTTACAGGAAGCGGAGTACAGCATTAGGAATAGAGACAGTGGAAATGTATTGGCTCTGTGCGAGGTCAGAGGGATAGTGGATAGGGGGTGGAGGGTTCACACAGTGTGAGGGATATAAATGATAAATGTCTAAGTTTTGCTTTGTCTTGTGCACCTGAAACTAATAAAATTAAAAAAAAAAAAAAAGAACAGGCAAAATTAATTCATGGTAATAGAGGTCAGACTAGTATTTACCTTGAGGAAGGAAATGCTGGGAAGAGGAGTGGGAAGCACTTTGGGGATGTATTAAGTGTTTATACCTTGCTTGATCTGGTGATTCCTGAGTGTACATATATGCGAAAATTCCTCAAGCTGTAGAAGATCAATGCCTTTATTGCATGTATGTTGTATGACAAGGTCAGGCTCCTTGAGCACTGTTCTCCACTAGGCCTTGTCCTTGGCTTAGGAAGAATCCCAATTTTAGCAAAAGATCCTGCTAAACCAATTTATCTAGGATCCTTCTCCACCCTTGATACCAACCAAGCTTCTCTTCCCACACTTTTGATATTTAATCAATTTCCTCTTCCTTAACCAAGTTCCTCTGAGTAATTTTCCCTCCACTCCCTGACTATTGAATATAAATCACCACTTGTCCTTGTTGTATTCAGAGTTGAGTTCACTCTCCCTCTCTGATTGCAACAGTCTTGACTCCTATTGCAATAGTGTTGAATAAAGTCTTCCTGCCTTTTCAAATAAATGTCCAGTGCAATAGTTTTTCTTTTACATGTAACAATACATTTTTAAAAATAGTAAAATCTAGAGCTTAAAAGACAAGAACTGTAGTCTATTCACCCATGTATTCCTAACATTACATTAAGTTTCTCAATTAGAGGAGTGAATACCTTAGGAGTTAGAAATATTTTAAATTCCATTGTTGTTAAATTTTAGGTGTGACTTAGAAAAACTAAGGTGACTCTCTGAGCTTAGGTCTCTTTATCTGTATAATGGGAATGGTAATATCTATATGATAGTTGCTGTAACTTAAAGTGAGATAAAAACATAAAGCACTTTGAACAGGGCCCATCCCAGGATAACAGGATTTGTTATTTGTTGTCTATACTGTTTATATGAAAAGTTAAGGGACATTATTTTTATAACAATTACTGAATTATACTCCTGAAGATGTAAAAGCAGAAAAGCCTGTTTTGGGATGTGAATGTCTTCAGCCTCCCTGGGCAGCCCCGTGTGGTAATAGATGGAAGCAGCCAGGTGTTGGTAAGAAGACAGTGGGACGATGGAGAGTTCTGTCTGTATGCTTGCTCTGTCCCTGGATATCTTGTGAACTTAGCAGATTACTGAGCAAATTACTCTGGGCCTTTGTCCTTATTGGTGAGTTAAAAATAATGTTAAATATCAATGGGTTGATGTGAGTATTAAATAAAATAATTAGTATTTCACAGTTCCAGGCCCAAGGCAATCACTCCATAAAAATAGTTACCTTTAATACTATGATATTTATTGTCATTATTTATTGTTATTGTTATTAGAAAGGTGCCAGATTTATAGTCGGAGGCCCATCTTCAAGTTTGCATACTGTTACCTTCTAACCAGGTTGCACCCTTATTTCTGGTTTCATTTTTTCTTAATTGGGGGAAATCTTATCTACTTGGGGAAACTGTAAAACATCTGCTAAACAAAAAATTTCAGTATCTATTTTCTTATATGACAGTGTGTGACTTTTTACAATCCTGTAGGAAAACAGATTCTGAAATGTTTTCTTTTTCTAAGCATGCTAGTTGACTCTCCTTTAAGAAGTACAGGTAACAGCGCTGTGCTCTGAGGCAGTCGGGGCAGGGTTCACTGACCTTCTTCCCCTGCTTTCGCTTGGCTTTCTGACACAGGCACAGGCACACTCTCGGCATCTGGGATTTTCTTAATGAACCGGCTGAGGTAACACAGACGAGCTTGAGAAGCCTAAAGAACAAACATTATCAACAACCAGTAGTACAGACAACAACATCTTAATAATACTCAAAAAACAAAACAAAACAAAACAAACAAACAAACAAAAAAACAGAAAATGAGACTGAATATGACAGTTTGAACTAAGCCAGCTCTTATTAATTATGAAATAAATTCAAATTCCAAACCATCCATGATTTTGACAGTTATTTTGGAGAACTAATGAAAAAATAGTCCTACAATTAGTACTCTTAGATCCAGTGGCTCCTGAACCTTTTTCATTGGCCTCAAAAGCCCGGAGTTGGGACTGAAACACCTATAAATAATAATGTTTCATTATGGCGATGATTCTTATATAAAATATGGGGTGGAGGAGACATGAGGTATGTATACGAGTATAAAAGGGGTGGCATGTGCCTAAGGCATCGACCTAACGGTATTCAAAGTACAAAGCACATGTAAAACATTTTATGCTTTCTTACTTGGGACAGACAGTGTCAAGTCCAGACTACGTGACAGAACGAGGTACCCTGCAGTTTGGGCCAATAAGTGGCACCATTATGTGCTTTGCTTTTGCAAGTCATCAGGGTATCAGGAGAGTAACATTTTACAGTGTGTCCAAATGTGGTCTTAATGTCTAATTAGTTAATGTTGGAGAAAATTCTAGATACCATTTCTAAAGGAAAGACTATATGGTTTCACCAACATGGCTCTTCCTTCTGACCATGACTAGGAATGAAAAGTGACCTTGATGGCTCTTCCTGGCTCAGTCATCTCCCAGGCTTGCTTCATGGCTCGGATTTCATCTGCTCGTTCTGTATCTTTTTTCACTTCAAAAAAGTCTGCTTCATTGTAGTCAGTGACCAACCTCAAAATCCAGTAGGGTTTATTTGGGTCTTCTTGTTGAGAGTGAACAGCAGACATCTGATAAAGTAAAAACCTACAGGTCATATGCTTTCCTCCTTTCAAAGAGGTCTAGATTTAACCTGGTGATCCATAATTTCTCTATTAAGTATTTACCCAAGAGAAATGAAAACATATATTTACAAAAAGGCCTAGATGAGAATATTCATCACAGCCTCATTCATAATAGCAAAAAGAAAAAAAAAAGAAAAAAGAAAAACCCAAAACAAAACCAAAAAACAAGGAAACAACATAAAAGTCTATTAGTTAATAAATGGATAAGCAAATTGTAATATGTTCATATAATCAAATACTACTTAACATAAAAAGTAATAAACTGCTGTACACTACAGTGTGGTTTAATCTCACAGATAGACATTATACAGAGATAAAAAAAGTTGAGACAAAAGAATGCTTCTTGTGTTATTCATTTGTGTGACATTCCAGAGCATCAAAACTGTTGCCTGGGGGTGAGGTATGGGGATGACAGAATCCACTGAAAAGAGATTTGAGGGAATTTCTAAGTTTATAATCTACAGTTTGATAGAGACGTGGGTTACATGGTGAATGCACTTGTCAAAACTCACTGAACTATATATTTAAGATTTTTGCACTTTGCTCTATGCAAAATTTACCTAAACTTAAAAAAAAATTAAATTACGGTTAGGCTCACTCATAGCATCTCTACACAAAATGAGGGTAGGAACAGTTGATCATTTCTAAGTCTGGATATTTTACTTGATATACCAGGGGTGCCATAAAAATGTATACAACTGAACACTTCCGTCAACGTTGCTCAAGCAGTAGTTCGCCGTAATCAGAAGTGTCTGAACACTGATGGTGACCACTTTGAGCGCCTCTTATAACTGCAGAAGTCACACGTGACTTGTATTTATCTTTTGTTACTGGTATACATTGAGTATTACAATTTCAATAGTTTTTTCCTTTTTTTAAAATGTGTACACATGTGTTTGGCACCTTCTGTATATTCATTATGCAAGTTAACAACATGCTGATGTCTCATAGTATCACGTTCATGGACTTCAGGCTGGGAGTTCATTGACATAGGACTTGAAAGCGTCTCTATGAGTGAAGCCCAATGGTGGCTGTCTGGTAGGGAGAGAGGCTTGAGCCTGATGTGGTTCCTAAGAAATTTAGACAAAGACTGAAACAATGTCAATTATCCCTAATTATCCATAATGTAGGTGGAGAAGTGGGGGTTGGAGGGGCCACTGAATAGAGTTTTCACTTGCAGTTGTTTTCTACAATATTTCCCTAATATTCTGATGAGAACTTAAATCTCACAATTGGAAATTCTTTTATTTCTTCCTTTTAAAATATAGTACATAAGCTTTCATCATCTTTTATATTGCTGGACAAATAAGTTTATGAACAACTTTTCGGGAATCAAGTTTTGATGAGGGAAGAGGACACTGAAAGACTAAGGGAGGGCCACATGTCTTATGCAAATTTATGAATCCAGGTAAGCTTATTTGTTTTAAACATCAATAGTTTATTTTTGTTAATGATTGGAATATTTTCTCAATGAATTCAAATAATGATTTTGTAACAGGGAATAAAAAACTGGAGCTGCATCTAGAAAAGTTTATTTTGAAGTTTCAAGGGGAAAAAGTGCTTGATTAAAGCTTACCTGTTTTTGAACCAAACACTGTTGAAACAAACAAATTTTGAACAGAAAGCTGTATCTGGTTCTTTCACATTTCAAATGTAATTGTCCTTTGATATAGAAAATTTCACTTTTCCACATTTGTTTAGATGGTATTACAGATAAAGGCAGTATATGGATTGTAGAATGTAGCTAGCTAGTGAAAACCTAAGTACCGTAAATTTTTAAGACATTAGCTTTACGTTTTCAACATGACAGGATTGAATCTAAAATAGGTGTCAGAAATCATAGATTATCAAGCATAATATGGACTTCTGTGTCTGTAGTATTGTTGATAACATTGGACAGCTTGGTTTTCAAGTTTGTGTGCTCATACGTCATGGTGTTTCTCACATCACTCTCATAATGTCCCACGCCCATTAGATACGGTGCATTCTAATGAGACGTCTGGCCAAAGACATTTACAGTCATGCATAACTAATGCTGAGGAGTTATTCAGAAGCAAACCTTCATCTTGAGGAAGATCATTTCCCAAATGCACACTCTACAAAGTAGCCTGAAGCAGCCGGTGAGGTACTAATGGTCTGCCACATTTTATACCAACAGCTTCCTAAATAGTAAGAGTTGATTCCAGGAAAATGACCATCGTTCCTGAACATAAAAGCTGTTGCCATCTTCCTTCTGTTTACCATAGTACTTACTACAGCTACTTTAGGATGTGTGGGATTTCTCGCTGTTTCAGTCATTAGTGCATATCCCATTCTATACTTAAGAATATTTCCCTATGTTTGACTGTCTTAAAATGCATAGCTCCAACTCATTTTTACTGTTTCAACAATGACATTTTGTGGAAACACAATTGAGCCTAATTTTCCATGAAGTTCTTCACATTGATAGAAGGGCGTATGAAACAATTCCAACATGAAAGTTAATAGAGCACTTGTGCTTACACCATAAATGCAGCTGAAGAGCTAATGAACTGGCTTTTGAATAAAGGTCAACCAACTTTCACAGCATCAGAAGACCAACCTCACCCGTTGTTCCTCCACCATCCACTGCTTGAATTAGAAATCCCCTTCCTTTCACTAGATTCACGCAGCTAACCAAGGCCAAAATTTCTCTAACTGCTGCCTAAAGAATGCCATCCTTTAATTTGTCTCAGTCACAATAAATGTAGAATAATTCTTTTTTTGGCCAGCCACTCCTTTCCCTCAGGAAATTCTAGAAGACGAAAAGTCAATTTTTCAACCCTCTTAATGCAGAGCTTTGTTTGGGTCAGTTGTTCTTAATGCTTGAATTAATGCCCAAGTTCTGTCATCAATCACTCACCCTTGCAATCTTTCCTTGTTGAGGAGATAAATGCTTTTTCTCCTCTGTGTTTTTGTCTTTGCTTATAGCTTGCTCAGTTTCAATCCCACTTCCTCTTCTGACTGACTCTTCTGACTGAACCATACTTTAATGTGGGGAAAAGCCCACCAGCTAACCACCTACTAAAGCTTGTATGCCTTCAGCGGGATGAGAAAGTTAGCAGTGCTTTGTATAGTAGAAACTTGGAGAACCTCAGGTGTCAGTCCCACTGGGAATTGCAAGCTTGTCCACAGTATACAAAGATTCTGAGCCTCGCTTCTTATCTGACAGGACGCCAGTATCAGGAGAACTGCATTTCCTTTCTTCAACATTTTTATCTTCCATTTCTGATTTGTCCTGAAAATGTTTCTTTTCTTTTTTCTTTTTCTTTTTTTTTTTTGAGATATTGTTTCTGCAGATTTGATGTATGAATTAATATGATTTGATAAAAAGTAGGATGACTTTCCAAATGTTGTGGTTAAATTATTTGCTTAAAGAAAAAGGCTTTGTTTACTATATATCTTCATCTTCATATATAGCATGACTTCTCTTTTCTGGAAAATGCTTTCCTGCTAATTTAACACCATATTATTTTTCAGAGATTTCATGGTTTGTTTAAGATTTTTCTGTTTCAACCTGCCACCGTCTCATACTCTTCTTAATACTCAAGAACTTGGCTTACCTTGAGCTAAATGTAAAGTCATTTCATTCCGATTGCTAGAAACAGCCTTTGAAACAAAGTTCAAAGCACTTTGAAAATGGGACATGAATACTCACTTTTGTAAGTCCCTCTGGAACAGAAGTTCTAAGTTTGGAAATTCCAATACATTGCTTGGAGAGTTTCAGTGCTACTTCAAGTATATGCTTCGCTTTTGGTCTATTTACATCTTACTTTTCGTGTACGTAATCCTCTTTGTAGACTGATGTGGCTTATCTTCCAATAACATTTTGGTGAGCACAAAAATGCAGTTTCTTGCTCCTCTGCTTCTCCAAAAGGCTTTGCATTATGGGATACCGGCAGCAATTGCTTCTGCAGCAGTGGTGATTTGCCTCTTCCTGGCCTTGGCATGCGCTGGGGCTGGCCTGCATCAGCTGAGCTTCCAATACAACCAGAAGAGCAGCAATCGGGGCACACACCCCCTCAGTTCCCTCTTACCCCCAGGTATGGCGTATTTACTTCCCAGAGTTTCCAAGAGGAGACTCCAAGAGCTAAGAAATTAAATCTTGGAAATGCAAGTGGACAAGCTTTTCTTTTACTGGAGTCGGAGACAACCAAGTCATCATCTCCTAGTTTGTTAATTTTTCTTTAGTGCCTATTTTACTAGTGGTACCGATACCCTATTTAGTTAATCCAGCTGGAAACCTGGGAGATATCCTTTATTCCTTCTTGCTCCTTAGCATCCACGTGGATTAATAATTATATAACCTGTTTGTTTCCTAGAACTTTATTTGTCCTATTCTTCCTTTCTTTTGATCTGCACTCGGTATAGCTTGCACGCTTTTACCTGGACTACTATAGTATTTTCTTAGATGCTTTCCCCATCTCTAGCTTTCCCCTTTAAGTTCATACCTTAAAAATCACCAGGTTATCTGCAATATAAATCTGATCATGGTAATACACTTTTTAAACCTCTCACCTCCCAGCTCTGCTTAGCTTAAGCAATGATTACAAATGGTGGGAAGATTTTGTCCTCATAGGTATTTTGTGTACAGTGTTTTTAAATAACTTGAAGCTGGTTATCTTTAGGCCTGTGCTTGCACTCCACAAATTTGCCACCATGACTTCTTTTTTACCCCTAATCAGTATAATTACCTAACTAACCCTGAAAGAATCGTAATCAGGAGCCCTGGACTGATGGAGTCCCAGACTTCTAATGAGGTGCTCCTCCATCTGACCCTTACTTAACCCTCCAGCCTCATATTTCATACTTTAATAATTAAAATTAAAAAAAAAAACCAGATTGTGTTGGATTTTGTCTCAGCATATCTTTGCCCATTGACTCTGTTCAGGAATCTGCTCCTCTACAGAGAAGCTAGAATGGACACCTGTCCTTTCTACCACTGCACATGCAATATCTAGCATTAAACTCTCTGTTTATTTTCAGTTTCCTCCATTGTACTGTGACTTCTATGAGGGTAAGACCTGTATAATATTAATAACAGAAACTCAAGTCCCCCAAACAGTGTTTTACATATTGAAAGTTCAATTAATGCTTTTTGATACTAAACTAGAGAAGGCTACTTACAGAAGACATCCATGGAACATCCTTAAGGAATCTAGATAGCTGCTGAAACCAGGGAAGTAGAATTTTTCAGTTTTGTTCTCAGGAGAGATGGGCAACTAATGACCAATGAACCTAAATTTATTAAGTGACTCCAATGAGAAAAAGTACCACACCCACCTGAGGCTCAAAGCGAGGTGCTTGTTTTTCTTTGCTTGTCTTTTCTTTCTCAGAAGACTTTTCTTTGCCTTTCCTTGTTCTGGATGTTCCTGAAGATTTTTGCCCCTCACTAATAGCATGAGAATCTGGGCTTCCCAAGGGAATTAACTCCTCATGTTTCTCTCCATGAGCTAGAGAGACATAAAAATGGAAACCAGTGAATTATAGCAATAAAATCATAACATGTAGGAACAAGAGAGCAAGTCAGAAAAAAATAAAAAGGTTAGTCTAAGGTGTTTGGATTGTTCTTTTTTTTTAACAAGCAAAAAAAAAAAAAAACAGACCTTTTAGAAAAATCTCTGTGACTCCCTTTTATAAAATTGAGAAATAATTCACATACCATAAACTCACCATTTAAGAGTATAAATCAGTGGGTTTTGGTATATTCAGAAGATTATGCAACCATCCCTATCTAATTAGTTTCTAATCTAAATGATTTCTGTTCATTTTCTTGCTTAATTGTTTTGGCTACTATCATCTTTAGTATAATATTGGGTGTAGGTGGTCAATTTCAAAATAATTAAGTCACTCATATTCATAGCTATTGATAATCCATTAAGGCAGAGATAGATACAGAGAATTAGGTGAGGTCAGAAATCCTTTGTAGCTAAGGACCCAGAGAAGAGGACAGGGCTCCAAGTGACAGCTCAGGAAGCATGTCACAAGGGCAGTGAGGGCTGAAGCTAACTGCCATTGCAAGCACAATGAGTGGATCAACAGACATATTCAGTCCGAGAGGTGCCCTGCACACTTTCCACTTCCATGACATTTATTCATACATTAATTGTGTTCTCTTCTGGTAAATAAGAATTCTAGGTTGAAGTCTTACCTACACTGTATTTCAGATACTTAGTGGTGCTGGGCAGTGGGGGTGTCACCTCTGGGAGGGGAGGTTGAGGCAGAATGAAGAGATGTTTCAGCAAAATTTATATTTCATGAGCTTACCTAGAGAATGTGTGAAAGGCTATCTGACTTTGGGGTTTTTAAGTACATCATTAGTACGCAGTCGCACAGCCACTGGTTCAAAAAATAATTGTTGAGCCTTTGAGTGTGCCTGTCCTGGGGTTATACACAAAACATATGAATAGCAAAGAGGCGGCAGCTATGAACTCTGGTGCTACCACTTCTTCACATGTGTCCATGTTAGACATTGTAAAGGATCACAAGACTTTCTCACTGACCCTGAAATAGCCCCAGAGTCTTTTCTAGAACAGCAGGCCAGGACACCATTAGCACTTAAACACTCCTGCTGTCCCTGGCATAGCATGTTCATGCATTTCTTCAGTAAGCATTTACTTACACCTTCTATCTGGTTCTGGAGATAAAACGATGAGGCTGAGGCAGAGCCCTGGTCCCAGTGAGAGGAGGACAGTGAGGGAGGCAGGCAAGTTAGGGATTCCCATAGAGTGTTCTATGGATACACACTCAATATATTTGAAAGGAAATGGGGATTCTCAGTGTCAATTATTCTTATAAATTTTCTTTGAATTTTATGTCCCACACTAGAATCTGTCCCTTCGAATAAAGGTTTAGCTCACTAATAATAGTTTTCTCCTAGCTTCAGTAATAAACAAACCTTCATTAACTATTTAACTAATCAAGTACAACCAAGCAAATACATGAGCAGAATTTTTTTGGTAATTAGTGAATAAGGGCAATAATAATAAGAGTAGCTTACATGTGTCCTTTCATTCACTCATTCAACCAATATTAGGGAATAATTACTGCTTGTGTAGTCTGCACGATGGTTAATGCAAGAGATCAAACAAGCAAGAATTGACAAAATGCCCTACTCTCAAGGGGCCATTCTAATAGGGAATAAAGACAATAAACAAGCAAAGCACTCTGTTTGTTAGAGGGTGATCAGAACTACGACTTGTGTTTATCAGGTACAGGATACACAGGCATTAAAAATTCTGGAATAAAACAAACAAAGTTTCGATGGTGGTTACTATGGGCATTGGGACTGAGGATTATGGAGTCAAAAAAAAAATGGAGGCTTTTGCATTTTATGTCATGCCCCTCCTTTTTTAAGACTTTATTTTTTTAAGAGAAGTTTTAGGATCACAGCAAAGTCGACTGGAAAGTATAGAGATTTTCCCATATGCTCCCTACCCCCAACATGCACAACCTCCCCCACTGTCAGCATCCCACACCAGAGGGGGACATTTGTCACAAAGGACCCACCTCCACACAAACATCATTTTGTACATTCTATGGGTTTGGGAAAATGTACAATGACATACATTCATCATTATAGTAGCATGCAGACTATGTTCACTACTCTAAAATTCCTCCGGGCTCCACCTACTCATCCCTCCCCAACTCTGACTCCTGGTAACTATTGATCATTTTACTTTCTCCATAGTTTTATCTTTTCCAGTGAGAATCATACATTATGTAGCTTTTTTTCAGATTGGCTTCTTTCACTTCATAATATGCATTTTAGGTTGCTTCATGTCTTTTCATGGCATGATGTCTCATTTCTTTTTAGAGCTGACAAATATTCCACTGTCTGGATGTACCACAGTTTATCCATTCACCTATTAAAGGACATCATGATTGCTTCCAAGTTTTGGCTACTATAAGTAAGGCTGCCATAAACATCCACGTGCAGGTTTGTGTGTGGATATGTTGTCAACATTTTTGGGGGTTACGTTTTATTGAGATGTAATAGACATATAACATTGTAGTAGTGTAAGGTATGCAACATAATGATATGATACAGGTTTATATTGTGAAATGATTTCCACAATAAGTTTAGGTCACATCTGTCACCTTACATAGTTACTTTTTTTTTTTCTTGTGATGAGAACATTTAAGATCTACTCCCTTAGCAACTTTCAAATATACAATACAGTATTGTCAACTACAGTCACCACACTGTATTTTACATCCCTAGGACTTGTTTATCTTCTAACTGGAAGTTTGTGCTTTTTGACTACCTTCATCCATTTTCCTTACCCTCTTGCCCCCTCTCAGGCTCATATTTCTATGAGTTCTGTTTTTTCGGATTCTATATATACATTAGATTGTACAGCATTGTCTTTCTCTGTTTGACGTACTTCATTTAGATTAACGCCCTCAAGGTATATTCATGTTGGTGCAAACAATAGGTTTTCCTTCTTTATAAGGCTGAATAATATTATTGTGTATATATACCACAATTTTTATCTATTCATCCACTGATGGAAACAGGTTGTTTTCATGTCTTGGCTATTGCAAATAATGCTGCAATGAACACAGTTATCTCTTTGAGATAGTGATTTCATTTCCTTCTAATTTATACCCACATGTGGGATGGCTGGATGACATGGTAGTTCTATTTTTAATTATTTGAGGAACCTCCACATTGTTTTTTTCCATAGTGGCTACACTGCTATACATTCTACCAACAGTGAACAAAGGTTCCATTTTTTCCACATTCTTGTCAACACTTGTTATTTTTATATTTTGTGATGATAGCCATCCTAACAGGTGAGAGATGATGTCTTATTGTGGTTTTGATTAGTGATGCCATGCACCTTTTCATGTACCTCTTCACCATGTATGTCTTCTTTGAAAAGGTGACTATTCAATTTTTCTACCCATTTTAATCAGATTATTTTTGCTATTGAGTTGTATGAGTTCTTTATGTATTTCAGATAATAACCATTTATCAGATATATGAGTTAAGAATATTTTGTCCCATTCCATGGGCTGTTTCTTTCATTTTGTTGATGGTTTCCTTTGCTGTGCAGAAACATTTTAGTTTGATGTAGTCCCACTTGTTTCTTTGTGCTTTCTCTTTTGGTGTCACATCCAAAAAAACCATGGCCAAGGCCACTGTAAAAGAGCTCACTCCTATGTTTTCTGCCAGGGGTTTTATGGTTTCAGGTCTTATGTTCAAATCTTTAATCCATTTTTAGTTGTTATTTGTGTATGGTGTAATTAACTTCAATGGTACAGTTTCATTCTTTTGCATTTGTCTGACCAGTTTTCCAAGCACCATTTATTGAAGAGACTATCCTTTCTCCATTGTATATTATTGGTTTGTCATAAACTAATGGTCATATATGCATGGGTTTATTTCTGGGCTCTCAATTCTGTTCCATTGGTCTCTGTATCTGTTTTTATGACAATACCATATATTTTGATTACAATAGCATGATGCTATATTTTGAAATCAGGAAGTGTAATTCCTCCAGCTTTGTTCTTCTTTCTGAAGATTGATTTGGCTATTTAGAGTCTTTTATAGTTCCATACACATTTTAGGGTTGTTTTTTCCTATTTCTGTGGAAAAAAAAATGCCATTGGAATTTTGATAGGTATTGCATTGAATCTATATATGTCTATGGGTACTATGGACATTTTAAAATATTAATTCCTTGAAATCTTACCATTTTCAACAACATGGATGGACCAGAGGGTATTATACTAGGTGAAATAAGTCAGACTGAGAAAGACAGATATTGTGTAATCTCACTTATATGTGGAATCTAAAGAACAAAATAAATGAACAAACAAAACAGAAAAAGACTCATGGATACAGAGAACAAATTGATGGTTACTAACTAGAAGGGAAAGGGGTTTGGGGGGCTGGGTGAGAAAGGTAAAGGGATTAAGAAGTACATATTGGTAGTTATAAAATAGTCATGGGGATGTAAAGTACAGTATGGGGAATATAGCCAATAATATAAAAACTATGTATAGTGTCAGATGGGAGGATCACTTTATAAATTATGTGAATATCTAACCACTACCTTGTACACCTGAAACTAATATAAACTATTATATAATATTGAATGTCAACTAAAATTTAAAAAATTATCACAGGATATAAAGTACAACATAAGGAATATAGTCAATAATATTGTAATAACTATGTACAGTGTCAGATGTGTAATAGATTTGTTGGGGTTATCACTTTGTGAGGTATATAAACGTCTAGTCACTATGTTGTTTTGTACACCTAAAACTAATACAAAACTATTAATTCTTCCAATATAACAACATGAGATATCTTTCATTTTTTTGTGCTCTTCTTCAGTTTCTTTCATCAATGTCTTATAGTTTTCAATGTATAGACCTTTCACTTCCTTCTAATGAATTTATACCTAGGTATTTTATTCTTTTTGTTGCAATTGAAAATGACAATTATTCTTGATTCTTCTTTTTATTAGTTCATTATTTGTATATGAAAATGCAATTGATTTTTTATATTCATTTTGTATCCTGCAACTTTACTTAATTCATTTATTAGTTCTAACAGGTTTCTTTCATAGAGTTTCAGAGCTTTTTACATGTAATATCATGTCATCTGCAAATAGAGATGGTTTTACTTTCTTTCTTTTTTGCCTAAAATATATCTGGCTAGGGCTTCCAGTACCTTGTTGCATAAAAGTGGCAAGAGTGGGTATCTTTGTCTTGTTTCTGATCTTAGAAGAAAAGTTTTCAGCTTTTTACTTTTGAATATGTTATCTATGGGCTTGTCATATATGACCTTTATTATGTTCAGGTAAGTTCCCACTATATCCATTTGTCGAAAGTTTTTATCCTAAATGGATATTCAATTATGTCAAATGTTTTTCTTCATCTGACTTTTATCCTTCATTTTGTTAATGTGGTGTATCACACTGATTTATTTGTGGGTGTTGAACCATCCTTGTGTCCGGTGGAATAAATCCCACTTGTTCATGGTGTATGATCCTTTTGATGTATTGATGAATTCAGTTTGCTTGTATTTTATTGATGAATTTTGCATCATGGTCATCAAGGCTATTGGGCTATAGTTTCTTTTCTTATAGTGTCATTGTCTCATTTTGGTGTCAGGGTAATGCTGAGCTCATTAAATTAGTTTGGAAATACTCTTTTCTCTTATAATTTGTGGAAGAATTTGAAAAGTATTGGTATTAATTCTTTAAATATTGGGTGGAATTCACCATTGAAGCCATCTGGTCCTGGACATTTCTTTGTTCGGTGCTTTTTATTATTGATTCAAGCTCCTTACTAATAATTGTTCTATTTATATTTTCTGCTTATTTATGTTTCAGTCTTGGTATGTCTTAAGTTTCCAGAAATTTAACCATGTCTCCTAGGTTGTCCAGTTTTTTGGCATAAAAATATTTCTAATTTTGAGTCCAATTTTTTTTGTAAGTCTAGAATAAAGTTTGTCTATTTTGTTTATTTTTTCAAAAAAAGCTCTGTTTCATTGAGGTTTTCTAGTGTCTTTTTTATTTCTACTTTATTTATTTCCCCTTTCATCTTTTTATTTCCTTCTTACTATTATCTCTGAACTTACTTTGTTCTTTTTCTAGTTCCTTGAGGTGTAAAGTTAGGTTATTTGTTATCTGTCTTTTATTTTCTTAATTTAGGTGTTACTGTAATGAATTTCCCTCTTAGGACTGCTTTTGCTGCATCCTACACATTTTGATATGTTGCATTTCCATTTTCATTTGTCCCTAGTATTATTTTAATTTGACTTTTGATTTCTTCTTGCGCACATTGGTTGTTCCATAGCATTGTATTTAATCTTCACATATTTGTGATTTTTTAAAATTTTCTTCTGGTAATTGATTTCTAGTTTCATACCATTTTGGTCAAAAAAAGTTGCTTTATGAGATCAGACAATTAAGTTTGCAAACTCATCCTAGAAAACGTGCTACATACCTCATTGCTGAATATCACTATGGTAACCTTTGAAGTTCTCCCCTTGGGAAGCTATGAACCATCGCCAGCACCTAGTTCACCCTTCAAAGCAATTTTGGAACTCTTTTTCTGGAATGACCACATGGAATGTCATCGTATTACCCTTGATGTCCTGAATGTCATCAAAATGTCTTCCTTTCAATATTTCCTTTATCTTAGGGTAAAGAAAGAAGTCATTGGAGGCCAGATCAGGTGCGTGGGGAGGGTACTCCAATATAGTTGTTTATTGGCTAAAAACTCCCTCACAGACAGTGCCACGTGAGCTGGTGCATTGTCATGATGCAAGAGCCATGAATTTTGGTGCAAAGTTCAGGTCATTTTCACGCAGCCTCTTCAGCAATTCCAGACAGTAAACTTGGTTAACTGTTTGTCCAGTTGGTAGAAATTCATAATAAATAATCCCTTTGATAACAGAAAAGGTTAGCAACATCGTTGTAACAAGCTCGCGAACTTAATTGTCCGATCTCGTATTTTTGGTCCTTATAAACCAAGCTAGTAAAAATTTTGCAACATGTAATCAAATAACAAAACAGGAAATGTCATGGATTGTAAGCAATAATGTGTTAATAACCACACGACAAATTTACTATTAAATATTTATATAAAATATAAAATGCATAAATAATATTTAGGGTGACATACCTTTGTTATTATTTTTCTCTAAGTCTTTTAGTGCTTGAACAAACATCAGCTGATTTTCAGTGAGAGGCCAACTGTTATACAATACCAAACACTGTATGATATACTTGTAATTCTGAAATAAAATACAATGTTTAAGCAAAATCAGTAAGAATAAATATAACATGTTCCTAGGAATTTATTATTTTAAACATAAGATGAATGCATGTTTTCCTGGATCATACAATCATAATTTAATTAAGTACTATCAGATGTTCTTGAAACTCTATAACACCACACTCTATAAAAGTTTATCCTCACCTCCCCACTAAAACCTGCTATATATTCTAATATTTATAATTTTTGCATCCATGCTTGTAAATAAAATTTATTTATTTTATTTTTGTTACTCATCAGTTTTGGAATTAGGATTACATTAATCTCTGAGAAAAGATGAGAAAGTTTATATTGTTTTTCTGTTTTGTAGAACAATTTACTTCTTGAAAGTCTGTTAGATCTATCCAATAAAGACAGCTGGGTCTGTGGCTTTTTGGAAAGACTTAAATGATCATTTCACTTTTATTTCTTCTTCTTCTTCTTCTCCTTCTCCTTCTTCTTTATTATTATTATTATTACTATTATTATTATTATTGTATTTTCTATTTTATAGTGAGGCAGTTTTGCCATTCCTCCCCTTAACCTAGTAACTTATCATGCTATTTTCTCTAAGTTTTAAATTTGCTAGCATAGAGTTGTGAATAACACTTTAATTTTTTTTTTTTTTTTTTTTTTTTAAGAAACCTGTTGTTTGGAGCTGTACCTCAACCCTATTTTTTTGTTAGGTATTTAATTTGTTTATAGTTTCTTTCGTGACTGGTCTTATGATAAGCATGTCTACTTTATTATTCTTTTAAAAATTAAGTGTTTATTAATCTTGCTATATTTTGTTCCTCATTGTTATTAAATATTTCTTTTGCTCTTTTTCTAACATTTTGTTGAAGTAGCTTAGCTCATTTGGTGCTTTTTTTTAATCATTCATGCTTTTGATGAATTAATTTTAAAAGTTAACATTTTACGGAATGCTACTTTAGATGTAGCTTACAAATTTTGATTTATAGTCTTATTGTTTTGAGTACATTGTATTTCATAATCCTTTTTTGATGTTCTTTTAAACATCAAAAATAGAGGATTACTGTGTTTATTTTATTTTGTTTCCACATTTATGGGATTTTAGGCTGTTTATTAATTTCTATATCATTGCATTTTGTTCAAATCAATACAATATAGTTTGTTTTTTATTGAGGCTTCCTGTGTGTTATGAAAAAAAATGTTTTCTGTTTATTATGTTAAGTGTTCTATACAGATATCTAAAGGATTAAGCTTATAACTAAATTTGTCAAATCCTAACAGTCATAAGTATTTTACTTTTCCACCTTGATCGATCAATTTCTGAGAGATGTGTGTTAAACTCTTCAACCATTAATCGTTAGCTTACTTCTTTTTCTCTGTAGTGTTTGCTTTTTATCTATCAAGTCTGGGTAGTTAGGTACTTGGATGTTTGTTATGATCATATTTACTTGCTTTATTCTTCCTTGTATTTTTGTGTAATATCCTTCATGAATTCTATATATTGAGATATTAAGATATTATCATAGCTCTCTCTTGGTTTAACTTTAAGCTTTCTGTGCCATTTTGTTTGAAAGCATCCCTTTTAGACTACTTATAGTTGGATACTGGTTTTCATCTAACTTCAAATGTTTAACTTTTTAATTGATTAGTAATCAATTTGTATTTATTGTAATTGCTGTCTTATTAAGATTTATTTCTGCCATTTTATTGTCTTAATTTTTTATTTTGCAATGCATAGGTCATGTTTTCTTCTGTTGCATTAAGTTATAGTTTATGCATTGTTTTTGATTTCTTTAAGTCATACAAATCAGTTTGTATGTGACCCTTTTCAAAGTTATATAGCCTTTTATAACTCATATAACAAGATAATTGCATCTACATTATAGGGTTAGTATACATTTGCCACATATTTGAAAACCTTGGCACAGAGAAATTGTTCAATAATTGTCCAATTCTTCAATTTTGGTTATGCACTGATGGCATTGCATATCGAAAGCATTATACATTTACAGTTTTTAGGAAGAGCATTATTGTGATTGATGTTAGATTTTTAGGAGCAGTACCATTGAATAATGTAAACATACCTGCTGTTGTGTGCTGGCACTTTCTTCTACAGTGGCCACACTCATAGTTTCATCTTCTGAAATAGACTGACCAGGGTCTGTTACTGCACTTCCAGGTCTACCTTTATAGGACTTCTGACTGCTCTGGGCAGGTTTCTTCTTGTACAATTCTTGCTCTTTCTTGGATGAAACATGACTTAAAATAATTTGTTTGCTAGCTGAATAGAAAAAATATTATGTTTAAGTTAAAATATGTGAAATGCATACTCATTATTGACTACATTGCATACCTTTATGAGACACTCAAAAGAACACATCAATTTGTTTTAAGGAGATTAAAAAAAAAAAAAATCACTGGCTTCCTGGAAATATTCTGGCCTTAAAGAAACTCACTATAAAAGTTTGTGACTTGCACAGAACAATGTATCTTCTGAGCAACCAGTGATTGCTAAAAGAATATGCAATAAATCAACATGTTTCAGTCATTCTGTGCCATTCAAATGGCGCTAAACTAATATCACATAATGTGACTTCTTTAGTGTTTAATAGTATGTGTGTATAAGTTATCACACTTATTAAAAACTTTCACGTTAATTTTTAATTTCTACATTACTTTGTAAATAACAACAATATAAGTACCACCGGGAGGGATAAAAGTAAAAATGTTTTTAATTAAGTCATTAAATGTGTATTGAGGGAACATAAGCGACTGACACAGGGAAATTCCAATTTCATCCATGACAGAACAATGGGCATTGGATTTATTCTCAAAGAATAACAAATGATGAAATTGAACGAAATGTATAAATCAACTCTTTGCAGCCATTGGGCAACAGATAACCCAGGACTGTGATCCTTGAGAGAAAGGAAACATATAAGGTGATCTCTCCACTTCCCTAGATTTCTGCTTGCCAGAAAGTTAACTGTGGCACGAGGAATTAGACTCCAAACAGTGAACCGCAGTATTGTCACATTCAGGAAGCAAAGATTTGACTTTGGACCTTTTGAGACAACTGCCATTTGTGAGGCAGAGTACCAGAGAGGAGGCATCTGAGCAGCAAAAGAGCCCAGAAATATGCACAGGGTTCCACCTGAGTCTTTCACTGAATTCTAAACGTCATCTGTACAAACACCTAACAGGGCCTAGCAAACAACTACCGGGAGAGCATGAGCGTAATGAAGATTCTGAAGGTTGCGCAGTTGTTAGGAGACATTGGCATTCTGACAAAATGAGGGAAATTTAATGAGTAAACAGGGCATTCAGCTGAGGCTCAAGAAAGGACATTCTTTAAGGGTAAAGCTACCCTAACCCTAGAGCAATGGAAACTCTAGACTTGATTTAAGAACGCTTAGAACCAAGTCTTGATAGGATTAAGATGAACTGTAAATAAACTGTCTGCCAGAAGAAAACTCAAACTCAATTCAGAGAGCATAATCTAGACTCCACACAACAGCATAATACTCCACAATATAAAAAGGAAAGGATTAGCAACATGTATGTATCTTAAAAACATTATACTGAGCAAAAAATACCAGTGTGAAAGACTGTTTACATGCTTTCAATTTCATGAACTTCTAGAACAGGTAAAACTAGTGTATTGTGATGGAAATGTGAGCAGTGGTCTTCTCAATTCTCTGCTCCTCCAAATTCTTATTCATATTGGAAAGACATATCCCTGGGCTAACGACAACTCACACATTGTTGTCAGGGTTAATAAGAGAGAAAAAAGAGTTGTGCTTTGGGTACATCTATTTTAAAAGAGAAAAAAAAAGAAACATATAAATAATAAAAAATAAACATATAATAATAGTATTAATATTATTATATTAATAATAAATAATATAAATAACGAGACAGTTGTTTTTAGTAATTTTCTTGTACACTTAAGGTATGAACATAAACACTATTAGGAGTTCAGGAAGAGTGCTGACTACCAAATAGTTACGCAAATGTCAATGAGAAGATATAATCAATCATAAAATAAAATATAATGGCAGAATTCAGGAAAAGCATATTTATCCAAATAAATGTAGATGAATTATATTACTTTATTTTAGAGACTAGAATCTTGGACTAAGTAGAAAAAAAAATCCATTTATTGGAGAAGGATTGAAAGACTAAATGGATGAACACAAATGAAGAGGCAAATGATAAATGGAAGAATCACTGTTAATATCAGACAACCTATTAAATTTGAAAGGCTGCTTTATATTCATTTTAAAAATACAACATATCAAAATACATAAAGCAAACGTGGAACTTTATGCAACTGGCAACACAGCATAGAAATATGCAAAACTAAAAAATACTAGACATAAATATTTACAGATTTTACAAAGAAAGTAGAAGATCTTAACATACTTTTCTCAAAAACTTACATGCCAGTAAGATAAAATGTGACAATCTTGAAATTTTTAAATATCACAATTAGCAAGTTTTACTTTCATTAGAGAGTGTGTGTATTTAGACATCAAACTATTTATCTCCAAAATACAGCATATGTTTTCTTTACAAACCTCACTGTAACACTAACCAAAACTGATTTGAATCAAATCACAGGGAAAGCATCAAATTCCCAAAATAGAAAATAGATAAGCCACACTGTTTATTTTAACTCTACAAAATTTAATTAGCTATTAATAACAAAAGACTAGCCAAAACAATTTTATTATTTGGAAATTGCAAAAATTTATAAATGTTTAAAGTTAAAGTGAAAATCAAAGTTAAATAATAAGCTGTGGCCAACTATTATAACACTACATATAAAATGGGCATTCTGGCTTACTACAAATATATATAGCTAGACTGGGAAAATGTACATTATTAAATTTGTTTATTTAAAAATAAAACTTAAAACATGAACTAAACTTTCAACTGGTGAAACTAGAATAAAGACCAATAGATAAAATTTAAAAGTATAGGGAAAGGTTTAAATGATAAATATGAATATCGATAAAATAGATTATAAATCTAAAAGAGCCATTAGGCTTGATTGATGAATCCATATTCAATCTAATAAATCAAAAACAGGGAAATCTCCTAAAAGTCTGATCAAAAATACATTTTTAAAACCCAAATAAATAATATTTAAAAATGGTTATGCAAACATATCCAGAAGAAATGTTAAAAGGTTAAAAGAATCCTGTACACAGATATATGCAGATACATGTGAAATACCAAGTGAAACTGTCACTTTTAAATAAAAATACATATTGTAAAAATGAAAAAAGTTTGGTAAAAATAACCATTGAAGTTATTAAAAAGGTAATTAAAAACAAAGAAAAACTTATCCCCTGAAAAACATCAGACTTAGACAGTTTTTAGATCAAATCTAATACACTATTAAAAACCAAATGACTCCTGTAGTATTTAAATGGCTTCCAAAGTTTGAAAGTTTCAAAATTAATTTTAAAAATTTGTCATAATTCTAACTTGAGAACCTCAAAAGAGTAGTGTACAATGCATACACAAAGGAAAACACCCATAGTTATTGATATGATCCAACAAACTAAATAAAACAGCATATTCTAAATATAGGAATATATTAAAAATCTTAAGCAAATAGGTTTTATTCTAAGAAGTGTTCCAAATTAAAAATTAATTTATGAAATTTAAAGGGGTAAAAACTTGATGAATTTTATAAATCATAGAAAACTAATTAACAAAGTTCAAAGCCCATTCCATATTAAAATTCTTATCTATCACTCAAAGGAACTTTCTTAAATTTTATGAAGGGCAATTTTATTAGAAGTCAACAACAAACATAGTACTTAATGGTAAATGCTATAAGCTTTCCTATTTAAGGAAAGGAAATCTATCATCATCACTCTTATTTAACATATGTTTGGAGGTCCCACCCAATGCCACAAATTAGAAAAAAAAAGTTATAGTTTTAAGAAGAAATATCAATTATCAAAATAAGTAAAATCCAAGTTTTGTTTAAAATGCTAATACAAAAATGAGGAATAGAGGCATAAAAGCTAAAATATTAAGGATATTTTTTTCTGGATAGAATGATTACAACGGATTTTTTGTTCCCTTGTTTATAATGTTCTATTTTTCTACATTAGGCGGGTGTTCTTTTTATAGTCAGAATCAAGTTACTGAAATAACTGAATATATATCTCATCATATCACTGTTATCCATTATTTCAGAAATAATTTTATTTCGTTAATAGCCCAGTTCCATAAAATGAATACCAATTTATAAATATCCAATTTTAAAAAGCCACACTTACACTGGGAACTTAAAGCATTCTCACTCCCCAGGAAGTTAAATGCTGGGATTATAGCTTGGCCTTTCCCAATGGTGCTCACAATAGTTTCTTCGTTTTCTAGGATCTGTAGCTTGACGAACACATCTGGTTTGGATGTGCGCACCTGTATTGTAGCAAGATGTGGCAATAAAACTTTAACTGAATACCTAGAAAGAAAAACATTCAAATTTATAAGCAAGTCCATTGGTCTTTCCTTTAAGTAAGTAAAGCAAACTGTAATTTACTGATCACATAATCTAAAAGTAAAACCACTTTGCAAAGTTGACCAAAATCCTGGAAATACTAGTGCTATTATACACTTTGGCAAAGTTCACAGCATGCTATGGTAAAATGAAATAAGTATAGGACGTTTATTATCAGCAAATTCCAAACAGGAAATGTAACTTTTTGTTTGGATATGGTAAGCACTCACTTATGAAACTCCATAGATCTGCGAACTATTGCCACACCAAACCTTTCCATTCCGTGTGGACAAAGAGCACAACTGGCAAATCACGGTACCCCTGAAGCCTCACTGCTAACAGCGTTTTCTTTGATTCGCCAAATACGGGGAAGTCAAAAGTAGAACCTACCTCCTGCATTCTCGCCCTTTACCTTGGGAGTTGGGAACCTCTGGCAAAAAAACTGGAACTTACAGTCTAACTCCATCCCAACTCCTCTCTTAATGAAATTAAATGTTTTTGTTTTGTTTTGTTTTTTTCTCCCCCTGCCCCCACCCTTTAATCTAGGTGAATCCTTGCAAATGCTCAGGATCCTATCAGCTTTCCATTTTTCTAAAATTGGCTTTTCTGAATATCCTCTCTTTCCTATATCTTAAATGCTTCCCCACTTGATTCCTCTTGTTGTTTTTTGTACACTTGCAGGTCTCATCCATCTTAAAAACAGATCAAAACAAAATGAAAAAAAAAAAAAATCTCCAGTCAACCCTGCAGCCCAGACTTTGCTCTATTTCATTCCTCCCCAGCTCTCCACCTAAGGAGAGCTGTCAACTTCCACTGTCCTCAGCTCATCACCTTCTAATAGCACGCAGCGCTCCACTCTGCCCAGATCGCGGTGCTAAACTTGCTTTTGCCAGTTTCAAGCAGCTGTCACCACCGTACAGAAACTTCAGTTCTCATCTTCCTTGACCTCCCAGGAGAATGTGACAAGATTGAATCAACTCTCATTGCCCCCTTCTTTAAAAACTCTTCCCCAACGAGCATAACATCTTCTGTACATCCTTTTTCGGAAAGCCTTTTTTTTTTTTTTAATTCTCTCCCATTGACATTCCCATAAATGTCAGAGAAGGTTAATATTCTGTCCTGACTTTCACTGTACAAACTTTCCTGGACACTTCCGTGGGAAGAAACAGAACAACGATTCCCATATCTGTGTCTCCAGCCCAACTCCCTAGGGAATTGTACATTTTCATTGGTCTATCAGATTTCACACCTAAAAGTGAATTAATTGTCTTCCTATTGTCCAAACTGCAAATACAGTCCTCACTCTCTAACTTCTATCTAAGTAAATGACACCTACTTTTCAACAGTCCCCCAAATCATATCCCAGTGGTCCCAATCAACCAAGGCTGTCAATTTTACTTCCTCGATATCTTAAAATCCCTTCTCTCCTCTCTAGATCCACTGTCATTATTATGCATTAAATTGTATCCCCTCCCCCCAAAAAAAGCTATATTGGAGACCTAACCCCCGTACCTCACGATGTCACCTTTTTCAGAAGTAATCAAGTTAAAATGAGGACGTTAGGGTGGGCCTTAATTCAATATAACTGGAATTCTTATAAGAAAGGGAAATTTGGAAACAGTGAGGCACAGGGAGAATGCTGCATGAAGATGAATGCAAAGGTTGGAGTGATAACTACCAGGCAAAGAAGTCCAAAGATTACCAGGATTCCCCAGAAGCTAGGAGAAAGCATGGAATAGTTTCTCCCTCACGACCCTTGGTGGAAACCAACCCTGCTGACATTTTTCTCTCATATTTCTAGCATCCAGAGAGATGATACATTTCTGTTGTGTAAGTCATCTACTTGGACAGTTTGTGGGACTTTGGTATGCCATCCGCCAGCAACCAGGTTGCCATCATCACACACCTGGGTTGTTTCAAAGCTTCTACCTGACGGGTTTCCCTGTCTCCAGTTATGCTCCCCTTCATTCATTCAATGCACTGCAATATGCAGTCTTTTGAGTGACCACTTGTTTTTCGTATTCCATACCTTTTGTGATTAAGTATAATTTCAAAATAATATGGTTCTAACATTTTTTTCTGTTCTTAGAAATTATACTTAAAGTGTTTTCAATTCATGCTTTGCAGACATGATTTTCTAACCCAAGTTCATTAATGCCATTTTTCTTAAAATGCTTCAAAGTGTCTCATTGCTTCTAAGGTAAAATCTAAATCTCTTGCCTTCTGAAGCCCTTCGGGTAAGGGCTCTGCTAATCTCCCTGGCCTTCCCACTTGCCACAGTGCCCTGGAACCCCACTTAGCAAATAAAACTAATGTCTTTAGTTCCCTGAAAAGGTCATCTTCTCTTTAATTTATGAACTTTCACACACATTTGTCAAGGAGTTCCCGCCTCACGGTCCCCCCCTACTTGACAGCTTTAGGACCAGCTTCTGGGACTAACTTAGGTATCAGGTTAAATATCACTTCTTGGTTTATAGTGACCCCACTATGTCATACAATGGTTTCCTATCATAGTAGTTAAAATATTTTCATCACAATTCTTCTTTTCAGTTACTGGTGTATTTCCTTCCTTCTTTCCTTCTTTTTCTTGCTTTCTTTCTAATCGGCAATAAGCAAATATATTACAAGAAGCAGCCAGATTGAAAAGAGAATCTTTCATCCCTGCTATTGTCCTCAGTTAATGTGTTTTCTTTTAGTATTTTCTCTAAACTTTTACTTACACATAGAATATATTAACAAATATAAATGTCAGAAAACATACTTGGAATATACTGTATATATTGTTCTGTAATTAATTTTATTGCTGACTATTTTTATTTAAAAAATGTACTTATATTTTTTAAAGGGAAAAAAGTTTAAAAGTACAAATAAGTAAGAATTTTAAAGGGAAAAGTCAGCCAGAGTATAATAAATTAGTATTTGCTTATATATTGTCAAAATAGTTAGGTTTTTCTTTGGAAAATCAATTTACCAATATGTATGGAGTCTTTAAAACTTATAATCTCTTTAGTATAATAAATCCTTAGATAATAATCAGAAATTTAATATTTAACAATAAAAATACTTGTCACCTCTCTATTCATACTGTAGAAAAAAATGAAAATTTATAACAATAAAGAATAACCAATAACCAAGTAAATTATTGTATATCCATATGAATGATTACTAGACAATCATGAAAAAGAGTTCACAAAATGTCTTAATGACATTGAGAAATGCTCACACTATAATGTTAAGTAAAAAGATCAGATTACAAAACTTTAATTATGTTATGATTTTAATAATTTTAAAGTGTGAGTAGAAAAAAACAACAGAATACTAATAATAATTGTTTCCAGGTTTTTTTATTATGAATGACTTATTTTCCAAAATTTTTGTGTATATATTAAAAACAGATAATAAGTATTCTAACAACTCACTTAATAACACCAAATATTTAATGAACGACAG